>NC_133002.1:30325580-30626261 GCF_048564905.1 Vicugna pacos
CATGAAATTCAAACTGGCACTATGAAACAATCTTAGAAATAGGAGTAACTCTTTCCATTGCTACCCATTCCCTTTATGCTAGTTGAATGAACACCTCTACACCTGCTCAATTCTGAGAGTTCAATATGTGTGAGAGCCATCAATCACCTATCTTGTTGGGAACACACAGTTTGTTTTGAGTAGGGAACTACACTACATACATATATATGGGGAGGTACAAGCTCCAAGTCCATTTTACAGTGAAAACTTCATGAACATTAAAACTGCACTAGGAAACATACTGAGAAATCAGATTGTTTTTTCTGCTACCCATTCCCCTTATGCTAGATGAACGAATGCCTCTCCAAATGCTCAATTATTACAGTTGAATGTGTGTTAAAGCTATCACCTAGCTTGTTCAGAATACACAGTTAGTTTTGAGTGGGGAGGAACAGTACACGTATATATATATTTATGGGGTGGTTCTAGCTTCAACTCCGTTTTACAGGGAAAATTTCATGAAATTCTAACTGGCTGTAGGAAAGATATAGAGAAATCACAGTAAGTGTTTCCAGTGCTACACATTTCCTTTATGCTTGATGAATGAATACCTCTCCACATGCTCAATTCTGGTAGTTGAATGTATGTGAAAGCCTCCAATCACTTAGCTTGTGGGAACACAAAGATTCTTTTCAGTGTGGAGCTGCACTACTTACATAGATATGGGTTCTACTAGCTCCAACTTGGTTTTATTTTGAAAACTGCATGATATTTAAACAGGCACAAGGAAGCATACCAAGAAATCAGACTAAGTCATTCTACTGCTAACCATTCTCTTTATAATTGATGAAAGAACGCCTCTCCATATGCTCATTTCTGAGAGTTGAATGTGTGTGAAAGTCATCAATCACATACCTTGTTGGGAACACACAGTTTTGTGTGGGGTACTACAGTACATACATACATATTGGGAGGTACTAGCTCCAACTCGATTTTACAGTGAAAACTGCATGAACTTCAAACCAGTACTAGGAAACATACTGAGAAACTAGAGAAAGTGTTTCTACTGCAACCCATTCCCTTTATGCTAGATGAACGAATGTCTCTCCACATGCTAAATTCTGAGACTTGAATTTGTGTGAAATCCCTTAATCACCTAGCTTGTTGGGAACACAAAGTTTCTTTTCAGTGGGAAAATGCACTATTTACATATACATGGGGATGTACTAGCTCCAACTCGGTTTCACAGTGAAAACTGCATGAACTTCAAAATAGCACTAGCAAACATACTGAGTAATCAGAGTAAGTGTTTACAGTGCTACCCATTCCCTTTATGCTAGATGAAGGACTACCTATCCATATGCTCAATTAAGAGAGTTGAATGTGTGTCAAAGCTGTCAATTACCTAGCTTGTTGGGAACACACTCTTTTAAGTGGGGTATTACCCTACATACATATATATTGGTAGGTACTAGCTCCATTTCGGTTTTACAGTGAAAACTGCATGAACTTCAAACAGGCACTAAGAAAAATACCGAGGAACCAGAGATAGTGTTTCTACTGCAACCCATTCTATTTATGCTAGAGGAACGAATGTCTGTCCACATGCTCAATTCTGAGAGTTACGCATGTATGAAAGCCATCAATCCGCTAGCTTGTTGGGAGCACACAGTTTATTTGGGCATGAAACTTCAATACATACATATATATTGGGAGGCACTAGCTCCAACTCAGTTTCACAGTGAAAACTGCATGAAATTCAAACCATCACTAGGAAACATACTGTGAATCCAGAGTTAGAGTTTCTACTGAAACCCATTCCACTTATGCCAGATAAACGAACGTCTCTCTACATGCTCAATTCTGAGAGTTAACTGTGTGTGAAAGCCAAGAATCTTCTAGCTTGTTGGAAACACACAGACCTTTTGAGAGTGAAACTACACTACCTACATATATATGGGGATTTATAGCTCCAAAGCGGTTTTACAGTTAAAACTGCATGAATTTCAAACTGGCAATAGGGAACTTACTGAGAGACAAAAGTTCGTGTTTCTACTGCAAACCATTCCCTTTATGCCAGATGAATGAAAGTCTTTCCATATGCTCAATTTTGAGAGTTATGTGTGTGTGATTGTCGTCAAGGTTATAGCTTGTTGGGATCACACAGCTTCTTCTGAGAGTGAAAACACACTACGTACATATATATGTGGAGGCAGAAGATATACCTCGGTTTTAGAGTGGAAACAGCATGAATTTTAAATGGTTACTGGGAAACATACTGATAAACCAGAGATTGTGTTTATACTGCAACCCATTTACTTTATGTTAAATGAACGAAAGTCTCTCCACATGCTAAATTCTGAGAGTTAAGTGTGTGTGAAACAAGTCAATTTGCTAGCCTGTTTGGAAAACACAGTTTCTTGTGAGTGAAACTACACTACATTTATATATATGGGGAGGCACTAGATCCAACTAGGTTTTACAGTGAAAACTACATGAACTTCAAACCGGCAGTAGGAAGCATACTGAAAAAGCAGAGGTAGTGTTTCTACTGCAAAGTATTCCATTTATACTACATGAACAAATGTCTCTCCACATGCTCAATTCTGAGAGTTAAGTGTGTGTGAAAGCCCTCAATTTCCTAGCTTCTTGGGAACACACAGTTAGTGTTGAGACTGAAATTACACTAAATACATAATATGGGGAGGCACAAACTCCAACACGATTTTACAGTGAAAACTGCATGAACTTCAAACTGGCACTAGGAAACTTATTGAGATTCCAGTTTTAATGTTTCTACTGCAACTGATTACATTTTTGCCAGATGAACGAACATCTCTCCACATACTTAATTCTTGGAGTTAAGTGTGTGTGAAAGCCATTAATTTCCTGGATTGTTGGGAACACACAGTTTCTTTAGAGTGTGAACTACAGTACATACATATATATGGGGACGGACTTGATCCAACTCAGTTTTACTGTGAATACTGCATGAAAATCAAACTGGCACTAGGAAACATACTGAGAAACCAGAGTGAGTATTTCTACTGCAACCCATTCTATTATGCCAGATGAATGAACGTCTCTTCACATGCTGAATTCTGAGAGATAAGTGTTTGTGAAATCCATCAATCTCTGAGCTTGTTGGGAAAACACAGTTTGTTTTGAGAATGAAACTACACTACATGCATATACATTGGGAGGAACAAGCTCTAACTCAATTTTACAGAGAAAACTGCATGAACTTCAAACTGACACTAGGAATCATACCGAGAAACCAGAGTTAGTGTTTGTACAGAAACCCATCCTCTTTAAGGTAGATGAGCAAGGGTGTCTCACCAGCTCAATTCTGAGATTTAAGTACGTGTGAAATCCGACAATCTGCTAGCTTGTTGCGAACACACAGTTTGTTTTGAGAGTGAAAATAGACTACAAACATGTATATGGGGGAGTCCTATTTCCAAATCTGTTTTACACTGACAACTGCATGAACTAAAAAACAGCACTAGGAAACATACTGAGAGACCAGAGTTCCTGTTTCTACTGCCACCCATTCCCTTTATGCTAGATGAACCAAAATCTCTCCACATGATGAATTCTGAGGGTTAAGTGTGTGTTAAAATTGTCAGTCTCCGAGCTTGTTGGGAACACACAGTTTGTTCTGAGACTGAAATTACAATACAAACATAATGAGGGGGGCAAGCTCCCACCCGGTTTTAAAGTGAAAACTCCATGAACTTCACACAGGAACTAGTAAACCTAATGAGAGACCAGAAATATTGCTCCTAATGCATCCCATTCCATTTATGCTAGATGAACGAATGTCTCACTACATGCTCAATTCTGAGAGTTAAGTGTGTGTGAAAGCTGTCAATCTCTTAGCTTTTTGGGAACACACCATTACTACTGGGAATGAAACAACACTGCATACATAATATGGAAGGGACAAGCTCCAAATCGGGTTTACAGTGAAAACTGCATGAACTTCAAAGCGGCACTAGGAAACATACTGAAAAAGCAGAGGTAGTGTTTCTACTGCAAAGTATTCCATTTATACTACATGAACAAATGTCTCTCCACATGCTCAATTCTGAGAGTTAAGTGTGTGTGAAAGCCCTCAATTTCCTAGCTTCTTGGGAACACACAGTTAGTGTTGAGACTGAAATTACACTAAATACATAATATGGGGAGGCACAAACTCCAACACGATTTTACAGTGAAAACTGCATGAACTTCAAACTGGCACTAGGAAACTTATTGAGATTCCAGTTTTAATGTTTCTACTGCAACTGATTACATTTTTGCCAGATGAACGAACATCTCTCCACATACTTAATTCTTGGAGTTAAGTGTGTGTGAAAGCCATTAATTTCCTGGATTGTTGGGAACACACAGTTTCTTTAGAGTGTGAACTACAGTACATACATATATATGGGGACGGACTTGATCCAACTCAGTTTTACTGTGAATACTGCATGAAAATCAAACTGGCACTAGGAAACATACTGAGAAACCAGAGTGAGTGTTTCTACTGCAACCCATTCTATTATGCCAGATGAATGAACGTCTCTTCACATGCTGAATTCTGAGAGATAAGTGTTTGTGAAATCCATCAATCTCTGAGCTTGTTGGGAAAACACAGTTTGTTTTGAGAATGAAACTACACTACATACATATACATTGGGAGGAACAAGCTCTAACTCAATTTTACAGAGAAAACTGCATGAACTTCAAACTGACACTAGGAATCATACCGAGAAACCAGAGTTAGTGTTTGTACAGAAACCCATCCTCTTTAAGGTAGATGAGCAAGGGTGTCTCACCAGCTCAATTCTGAGATTTAAGTACGTGTGAAATCCGACAATCTGCTAGCTTGTTGCGAACACACAGTTTGTTTTGAGAGTGAAAATAGACTACAAACATGTATATGGGGGAGTCCTATTTCCAAATCTGTTTTACACTGACAACTGCATGAACTAAAAAACAGCACTAGGAAACATACTGAGAGACCAGAGTTCCTGTTTCTACTGCCACCCATTCCCTTTATGCTAGATGAACCAAAATCTCTCCACATGATCAATTCTGAGGGTTAAGTGTGTGTTAAAATTGTCAGTCTCCGAGCTTGTTGGGAACACACAGTTTGTTCTGAGACTGAAATTACAATACAAACATAATGAGGGGGGCAAGCTCCCACCCGGTTTTAAAGTGAAAACTCCATGAACTTCACACAGGAACTAGTAAACCTAATGAGAGACCAGAAATATTGCTCCTAATGCATCCCATTCCACTTATGCTAGATGAACGAATGTCTCACTACATGCTCAATTCTGAGAGTTAAGTGTGTGTGAAAGCTGTCAATCTCTTAGCTTTTTGGGAACACACCATTACTATTGGGAATGAAACAACACTGCATACATAATATGGAAGGGACAAGCTCCAAATCGGGTTTACAGTGAAAACTGCATGAACTTCAAAGCGGCACTAGGAAACATACTGAGAAAGCAGAGTTATTGTTTCGACTGCAACCCATTCCATTTATTTTCGATAAATGAACATCTGTCCTCAAGTTTAATTCTGATAGTTAACTGTGTGTGTGTGAAACCTGCCAATCTCCTAGCTTGTTGGGAACACTCAGTTTCTTCTGAGGGTGAAACTACACTACATAAATAATATGGGGAAGCGCAAACTCCAAATTGATTTTAAAGTGAAAACTGCATGAATTTCAAACCGGCACTAGGAAACATACTGAGAGAGAGTTAGTGTTTCTACTGCAAACCATTTCCTTTATGCAAGATGAACAAAAGTCTCTCCACATGCTCAAATCTCAGAGTTAAGTGTGTAGGAAAGCTGTCAATCTGCTAGCTTATTGGGAATGCACAGTTTATTCTGAGAGTGAAACTACACTACATACTTATATATGGGGAGGCAATAGCTCCATCTCGTTTTTTCAGTGAAAACTGCATGAACTTCTAACTGGCACTAGGAAACATACTGAGAAACCAGAGTTTGTGTTTCTACAGATACCTGTTCCACTATGGCAGATGAACACACATCTCTCCACATGCTCAATTCTGAGAGTTTAGTGTGTGTGAAAGCTGTCAATATCCTAGCTTGTAAAAAACACACAGTTTCTTTTGAGAGTGAAAATACACTACATACATATATATTTGGATGCAGAATCTACTACTTGGTTTTACAGTAGAATATGCACGAAATTCAAACCGGCATTAGGAAACATACTGAGAAACCAGAGTAAGTGTTTCTACTGCAACCCATTCCCTTTAAGCTAGATGCACGAAACTCTCTCCACATGCTCAATTCTGAGAGTTTAGTGTATGTTAAAGCCATTAATTTGCTAGCTTGTTGGGAAAACACAGTTTCTTGTTAGTTGATCTACACTAAATTCATATATATGTGGAGGAAGTAGCTACAACTTGGTTTTACAGTAAAAACTGAATAAACTTCAAACCTCCACTAGGAAACTTACTGGGAAAACAGAGGTGTTGTTTTACTGCAACCCATTCCATTTAGGCTAGATGAATGAAAGTCTCTTGACATGTTCAAACCTGAGACTTAAGTGTGTGTGAATGCCGTTAATCTGCCTGCTTCTTGGGAACACACATTTCCTTATGAGGGTGAAACTACACTACATACATATATATGGTGGATTTCTACCTCCAAATGGGTTTTACATTGAAACAGCATGTACTACAAACGAGCACTAGGAAACATGCTGAGAGATCAATGGTTGTGTTTCTACTGCCACCCATTCCCTTTATGCTAGATGAACGGACGTCTCTCCACATGCACAATTCTGAGAGTTAAGAGTGTGTGAAAGCCATCAATCTCTTATCTTGCTGCGAACACACTGTTACTAAGAGACTGAATCTACACTACGTACATAATATGGGCAGTTACTAGCTCAAACTCGGTTTTACAGTGAAAATTTCATGAAATTCTAACTAGCACTAAGAAACATACCGACAAATCAGAGTAACTGATTACAGTCCTTAATATTCCCTTTTGCTAGATGAATGAATGTCTCTACACCTACTCAAATCTCAGAGTTCAATGTGTGTGAAAGATGTCAATCACCTAGCTTGATGGGAACACAAAGTTTGTTTTGAGTGGGGAATTACACTACATATATTTATATGGGAAAGTACTAGATTCAACATGGTTTACAGTGAAAAATGCATGACTTTCAAATCGGCACAGGGATACAAATTGAGAAATCATAGTAAGTGTTTCCAGTTCTATTCATACCCTTTATGCTAGATGAGCGAATGCTTCCCCAGGTGCTCAATTCTGAGAGTTGCATGTGTGTGACAACAATCAATCAGCTTGCTTGTTGGGAATACACAGTTTGATTTGCGTGGGGAACTACACTAAATAAAAACATTTTTGAAAATTAACTCCAACATGGCTTTACAGTGAAAAATGCATGAACTTCAAACTGGCTTTAGGAAACATACTGAGAAATCAGAGTTAGTTTTTCTATTGCTACCCTTTCCCTTTATGATAGATTAATGAACGCCTCTCTGCATGCTCAATTCTGAGAACTGAATGTGTGTGAAAGCCAACAATCAATAGCTTGATGGGAACACAAGGATTCTTTTCAGTGGGGAAATGCACTACATACATATATATGGGGAGGTACTAGCTCCAAATAGGTTTTACACTAAAAACTGCATGAACTTCAAACTGGCACAAGCAAACATACTGAGAATTCAGAGCAAGTGTATCAACTGCTATCAATCATGTTTATGCTAGATGAACGACCACATCTCTATATGCTCAATTATGAGTGTTGAATGTGTGTGAAAGCCGTCAGTATCCTAGCTTGAAGAAACACAATGTTTCTTTTCAGTTGGGTGCTGCACTTCATAGATATATATGGAGAGGTACTAGCTACAACCCAGTTTTACAGTGAAAACTGCATAAACTTCAAACTGACACTAGGAAACATATTGAGAAATCAGGGTTAGTGTTTGTACTGCTAACCTTTCCATTTAAGCTAGATGAAGGAACACTTCTTTACCTACTCAATGAAGAGAGTTCAATGTGTGTGAAAGCCATCAATCACCTGACTTGTTGGGAACACACTGTTTGTTTTGAGTGGTTAACTGCACTACATATATATATATATATATATATGTTGGGATGTACTATCTCCACCTCTATTTTACAGTGAAAAGTGCATGACAGTCAAACTGGCACTAAGAAACATACTGAGAAATCAGAGTAATTGTTTACAGTGCTACCCATTCACTTTATGCTGGATGAATGAATGCATCTATTCCTGCTCAATTCTGAGAGTTGAGTGTGTGAGAAATCATCAAAAGTCAAGCTTGTTGGCAACACACACTTTGTTTCCACTGGTGAACTACACTACATACATATATATGGGGTGGTAATAGCTCCAACTCTGTTTTACACTGAAAAATTTATGAAATTCAAACAGGCACTAGGAAACATACTGAGAAATCACTGTAAGTGTTTTTTTAAACTTTTTTATTGATTTATAATCATTTTAAAATGTTGTGTCAAATTCCAGTGTTCAGCACAATTTTTCAGTCATTCATGGACATATACACACTCATTGCCACAATTTTTTTCTCTGGGCACAGTAAGTGTTTCTAATACTACCCATTCCCTCTATGCTAGGTGAATGAACACTCTACACCTGCTCAATTCTGACAGTTCAATGTGTGTTAAAGCTGTTAATCACTTAGCTTATTAGGAACAACAGATTATTTTCAGTGGGGAAATACACTACTTACATATATATGGGGATGCACAAGCTGCAACTTGGTTTTACAGTGAAAACTGCATGAATTTCAAATCAGCACTGGGAAACATACTGGGAAACCAGAGTAAGTGTTTCTATTGTTACCCATTCCTTTTATACTAGATGAACGAATGCCTCTACACCTGCTTAACTCTGAGAAGTTCCTGTGTGTGAAAACCATCAATCACCTAGCTTGTTGGGAAAACACACTTTGTTTTGATAGGGTACTACACTTCATAGATATATAAGGGTAGATACTAGCTCCAACTCGGTTTTACCATGGAATTGCATGAACTTCAAACTGGCACTAGTAAACATACAGATAAATGAGAGCAATTGTTTACAGTGCTAACCATTCCCTTTATGCTAGATGAACGAATGCCTCTACACCTGCTCAATTCTGAGAGTTCAATGTGTGTAAAATTCATCAAACACCTATCTTGTTGGGAACACACAGTTTGTTTCCAGTGGGGAACTACACTACATAAATATATATGGGGAGGTACTAGCTCCAACTCGATTTTGCAGTGAAAAATTCATGAAATTCTAACTGGCACTATGAAACATACTGACAATCCAGAATAAGTGTTTACACTGCTACCCATTCCTTTATGCTAGATGAATGAATACCTCTACACCTACTCAATTCTGAGTTCATTGTTTGTGAAAGCTGTCAATCACATAGCTTGCTGGGAACACACAGTTTATTTTGAGTGGGAAAAAACACTAAATATATGTATATATGGATTTACTAGCTCCAACTCGGTTTTACAGTGAAAACTGCATGAGGTTCAAACTGGCACTAGAATACATACAGAAAAATCAGTGTAAGTGATTCAGGGCTAACCATCCTCTTTAAGCTAGATAAACAAATGCCTCTACACCTGCTCAATTGTGAGAGATCAATATGTCTAAAAGTCGTCAGTCACTTCGCTTGTTGGGAATACAAAGTTTGTTTTGAGTAAGGAACTACGCTACATACATATATATGGGGAGTTACTAGATTCAACTCGATTTTACTGTGAAAACTGCATGAACTTCAACCCGCACTTGGAAAAATACTGAGAAATCAGAGTAAGTGTTTATACTGATAACCAATCCCTTTATGCTAGATGAATGAACGCCTTTTCACATGCTCAATTCTGAGAGTTGAAAGTGTGTGAAAGCTGTAACATAGCTTGTTGGAAAAACAGAGTTTATTTTGAGTAGGAAACTATACTTCATACATATATATATATGGGGAGGTACAGGCTACAACTCGATTTTACAGTGAAAAGTGGATGAAATTCAAACCGAAACTAGGAAACATACTGACAAATCAGAGTAAGTGTTTCTACTGCTACCCATCCCATTTTTGCCTAATGAACGAGCGCCTCTACACCTTCTCAATTCTGAGAGTTGAATGTGTGAAAGCCATCCATCACCAAGCTTTTTGAAACGCAAAGTTTGTTTTGAGTGGGGAAATACGCTACATACATATATATAGGGAGGTAACAGCTCCAACTCGGGTTTACTGTAAAAACTGCATGAATTTCAAACCAGGACTAGGAAACAAACTGAGAAATCAGAGTAAGTGTTTCTACTTCTACCCATTCCCTTTATGCTAGATGAATGAATGCCTCTACACTTGCTCTATTCTGAGAGTTCATTGTGTGTGAAAGCCATCCATTACATAGCCTGTAGGGAATACACAGATTGTTTTGAGTGGGGAACTACACTACATAAATATATATGGGTTTGTGCTATCTGGAACTCTGTTTACTGTGATAATTGCATGAATTTCATACTGGCACTATGAAACATACTGAGAAATCAGAGTAAGTGTTTCTTTGTTACCCATTCCCTTTATGCTAGATGAATGAACACTTCTACACCTGCTCAATACTGAAAGTTTAATGTATGTCAAAACCATCAATCACCTAGCTTGTTGGGAACATACACTTTGTTTTGAATGGGGAACTACACTACATACATATATATTTGTGTAGATACTAGCTCCAACTCGGTTTTACAGTGAAAATTGCATGAACTTCAAACAGGCACTAGGAAACATACTGAGAAAACAGAGTAAGTGTTTCTACTGCTAACCATTTTCTTTATGCTAGATGAATGAACGCTTCTCCACATGATCATGTCTGAGATTTGAATCTGTGTGAACGCCATCAACCACCTACATTTTGGGAACAGACAGTTACTTTTGAGTTGGGAACTATAATACATACAAATAAATGGGGATGTACTAACTCCAACTCTGTTTTATAGTGAAAACTGCATGAACTTCAATCTGGCAGTAAGAAACATACTGAGATTTCAGAGTAAGTGTTTCTACTGCTACCCATTCCCTTTATGCTACATGAGAAAACGCCTGTCCACATGCTAAATTGTGAGAGTTGAATGTGTGTGAAATGCATTAATCAATGAGCTTGTTAGGAAAATGTAGTTTTTTTGAGTGGGAACAACACTACATACATATATATGGGAAGACACTTGCTGCAAATTGGTTTTACAATGAAAACTGCATGAACGTCCAATTGGCACTAGGAAACTAACTGAGAAGTCAGAGTAAGTGTTTCTATTGCTTCCCATTCAACTTATGCTAGATGAACGAACGCCTCTAGACCTGCTCAATGTTGTGAGTTGAATGTGCAGAAAACCATTCATCACCTAACTTGTTGGGAACACACAGTTTGTATTTAGTGGGGAAATACACAACATAAATATATATTGAGGGATACTAGCTCATAATCGGTTTTACAGAGAAAATTTCATGAATTTCTAACCAGTAATAGGATTCATACTGAGAAATCACACTAAGTGTTTCTACTGCTAACAATTCCCTTTATACAAGAAGAATGAATGCCTGTCAACATGCTCACATCTGAGAGTTCAACGTGTGTGAAAGCTGACAAACACCTAGCTTGTTGGGAAAACAGAGATTTTTCCAGTGGGGAACTACACTACATACATATATATGGGGAGGTACATGCTCCAAACTGGTTTTACGGTGAAAAATGTATGAACTTCTAACTGGCACTAGGAAACGTACTGAGAAATCAGAGTAAGTGATTATACTGATAACCATTCCCTATATGCTAGAAAAACGAATGCCTATACACCTCCTTAGTTCTGAGAGTTGTATGTGTGTGAAAGCTATCCATCACCTAGCTTTTTGGGAACACACAGTTTGTTTTGATTGGGGAACTACACTACATACATATAATATATGGGCATGTACTAGTTCCATCTCAGTTTTACAATGAAAACTGCATGAACTTCAAACCGGCACTAGGAAACACACTGAGAAATCAGAGAAACTTTTACACTGCTACCCATTCCCTTAATGCTAGATGAATGAACGCCTCTACACCTGCTTATTCTGAGAGTTCAATGTGTTTGAAATCCGTCAAACATCAAGCTTGTTGGGAACACATAGTTTGTTTCCATTGGGGAACTACACTACATACATATATATGTGAGGTATTAGCTTCAATATGGTTTTACATTGAAAACTGCATGAACTTCAAACCGGCACTAGGAAACGTTTTGAGAAATCAGAGTAAGTGTTTCTACTGCTACCCATTCCATTTATGATAGATGAATGAACAATTCTCCACGTGCTAAATTCTGAGGCTTGAATTTGTGTGAAATCCCATAATCACCTAGCTTGTTGGGAACACAAATTTCTTTTCAGTGGGGAAATGCACTATTTACATATACATGGGGATGTACTAGCTCCAACTCGGTTTTACAGTGAAAACTGCATGTACTTCAAATGGCACTAGGAAACATACTGACACACCAGAATAATTGTTTCTACTGCTAACCATTCCTTTTATGCTAGATGAATGAACGTCTCTACACCTACTGAATTCTCAGAGTTCAATGTGTGTGAAAGCGGTCAATCACCTAGCTTGGTGGGAACACAGATTTTGTTTTGATTGGGGAATAACACTTCATATATATATATATATATATGGGGAAGTACTAGCTTCAACACAGTCTTATAGTGAAAAATACACAGGCTTCAAACCAGCACAAGGAAACATATTGAGAAACCATAGTAAGCATTTCCAATTCTACCCATTCCCTTTATAATAGATGAATGAACGCCTCAACAGGTGCTCAATATTGAGAGTCGAATGTGTGTGACAGCATTCTATCAACTTGCTTTTTGGTAACACACAGTTTGTTTTGAGTGGGGAACTAAGCTACAAAAATATATATTGGTAGGAAGTAGCTCCAACATGGTTTTACAGTGAAAACTGCATGAACTTCAAACTGGTATTAGGAAACATACTGAGAATTCACAGTTAATTATTCTACTGCTACCCTTTCCCTATATGCTAGATGAACTAATGCCTCTCCGCATGCTCAATTCTGAGAATTGAATGTGTGTAAAAGCCAACAATCATATAGATTCTTGGGAACACAAAGATTCTTTTCAGTGGGGAACAGCACTACATACATATATACGGGGATGTACTAGCTCCAAACGGTTTTACTGTGAAAAGTACGTGAACTTCAGACTGGCACTAGGAAACATACTGAGAAATCAGAGTAAGTGTTTCAACTGCTAGCCATTCCCTTTATGCTAGATGAAAGAACACATATTCATGTGCTCAATTTTGATTGTTGATGTGTGTGAAAGTCGTCAATATCCTAGCTTGAGGGAACACAATGTTTCTTTTCAGTTGGTGGCTGCACTACATACATTTATTGGGAGGTACTAGTCCCAACTCGTTTTTACTGTGAAAACAGCATGAAATTCAAACTGGCACTATGAAACAATCTTAGAAATAGGAGTAACTCTTTCCATTGCTACCCATTCCCTTTATGCTAGTTGAATGAACACCTCTACACCTGCTCAATTCTGAGAGTTCAATATGTGTGAGAGCCATCAATCACCTATCTTGTTGGGAACACACAGTTTGTTTTGAGTAGGGAACTACACTACATACATATATATGGGGAGGTACAAGCTCCAAGTCCATTTTACAGTGAAAACTTCATGAACATTAAAACTGCACTAGGAAACATACTGAGAAATCAGATTAAGTGTTTTTTCTGCTACCCATTCCCCTTATGCTAGATGAACGAATGCCTCTCCAAATGCTCAATTATTACAGTTGAATGTGTGTTAAAGCTATCACCTAGCTTGTTCAGAATACACAGTTAGTTTTGAGTGGGGAGGAACAGTACACGTATATATATATTTATGGGGTGGTTCTAGCTTCAACTCCGTTTTACAGGGAAAATTTCATGAAATTCTAACTGGCTGTAGGAAAGATATAGAGAAATCACAGTAAGTGTTTCCAGTGCTACACATTTCCTTTATGCTTGATGAATGAATACCTCTCCACATGCTCAATTCTGGTAGTTGAATGTATGTGAAAGCCTCCAATCACTTAGCTTGTGGGAACACAAAGATTCTTTTCAGTGTGGAGCTGCACTACTTACATAGATATGGGTTCTACTAGCTCCAACTTGGTTTTATTTTGAAAACTGCATGATATTTAAACAGGCACAAGGAAGCATACCAAGAAATCAGACTAAGTCATTCTACTGCTAACCATTCTCTTTATAATTGATGAAAGAACGCCTCTCCATATGCTCATTTCTGAGAGTTGAATGTGTGTGAAAGTCATCAATCACATACCTTGTTGGGAACACACAGTTTTGTGTGGGGTACTACAGTACATACATACATATTGGGAGGTACTAGCTCCAACTCGATTTTACAGTGAAAACTGCATGAACTTCAAACCAGTACTAGGAAACATACTGAGAAACTAGAGAAAGTGTTTCTACTGCAACCCATTCCCTTTATGCTAGATGAACGAATGTCTCTCCACATGCTAAATTCTGAGACTTGAATTTGTGTGAAATCCCTTAATCACCTAGCTTGTTGGGAACACAAAGTTTCTTTTCAGTGGGAAAATGCACTATTTACATATACATGGGGATGTACTAGCTCCAACTCGGTTTCACAGTGAAAACTGCATGAACTTCAAAATAGCACTAGCAAACATACTGAGTAATCAGAGTAAGTGTTTACAGTGCTACCCATTCCCTTTATGCTAGATGAAGGACTACCTATCCATGTGCTCAATTAAGAGAGTTGAATGTGTGTCAAAGCTGTCAATTACCTAGCTTGTTGGGAACACACTCTTTTAAGTGGGGTATTACCCTACATACATATATATTGGTAGGTACTAGCTCCATTTCGGTTTTACAGTGAAAACTGCATGAACTTCAAACAGGCACTAAGAAAAATACCGAGGAACCAGAGATAGTGTTTCTACTGCAACCCATTCTATTTATGCTAGAGGAACGAATGTCTGTCCACATGCTCAATTCTGAGAGTTACGCATGTATGAAAGCCATCAATCCGCTAGCTTGTTGGGAGCACACAGTTTATTTGGGCATGAAACTTCAATACATACATATATATTGGGAGGCACTAGCTCCAACTCAGTTTCACAGTGAAAACTGCATGAAATTCAAACCATCACTAGGAAACATACTGTGAATCCAGAGTTAGAGTTTCTACTGAAACCCATTCCACTTATGCCAGATAAACGAACGTCTCTCTACATGCTCAATTCTGAGAGTTAACTGTGTGTGAAAGCCAAGAATCTTCTAGCTTGTTGGAAACACACAGACCTTTTGAGAGTGAAACTACACTACCTACATATATATGGGGATTTATAGCTCCAAAGCGGTTTTACAGTTAAAACTGCATGAATTTCAAACTGGCAATAGGGAACTTACTGAGAGACAAAAGTTCGTGTTTCTACTGCAAACCATTCCCTTTATGCCAGATGAATGAAAGTCTTTCCATATGCTCAATTTTGAGAGTTATGTGTGTGTGATTGTCGTCAAGGTTATAGCTTGTTGGGATCACACAGCTTCTTCTGAGAGTGAAAACACACTACGTACATATATATGTGGAGGCAGAAGATATACCTCGGTTTTAGAGTGGAAACAGCATGAATTTTAAATGGTTACTGGGAAACATACTGATAAACCAGAGATTGTGTTTATACTGCAACCCATTTACTTTATGTTAAATGAACGAAAGTCTCTCCACATGCTAAATTCTGAGAGTTAAGTGTGTGTGAAACAAGTCAATTTGCTAGCCTGTTTGGAAAACACAGTTTCTTGTGAGTGAAACTACACTACATTTATATATATGGGGAGGCACTAGATCCAACTAGGTTTTACAGTGAAAACTACATGAACTTCAAACCAGCAGTAGGAAGCATACTGAAAAAGCAGAGGTAGTGTTTCTACTGCAAAGTATTCCATTTATACTACATGAACAAATGTCTCTCCACATGCTCAATTCTGAGAGTTAAGTGTGTGTGAAAGCCCTCAATTTCCTAGCTTCTTGGGAACACACAGTTAGTGTTGAGACTGAAATTACACTAAATACATAATATGGGGAGGCACAAACTCCAACACGATTTTACAGTGAAAACTGCATGAACTTCAAACTGGCACTAGGAAACTTATTGAGATTCCAGTTTTAATGTTTCTACTGCAACTGATTACATTTTTGCCAGATGAACGAACATCTCTCCACATACTTAATTCTTGGAGTTAAGTGTGTGTGAAAGCCATTAATTTCCTGGATTGTTGGGAACACACAGTTTCTTTAGAGTGTGAACTACAGTACATACATATATATGGGGACGGACTTGATCCAACTCAGTTTTACTGTGAATACTGCATGAAAATCAAACTGGCACTAGGAAACATACTGAGAAACCAGAGTGAGTGTTTCTACTGCAACCCATTCTATTATGCCAGATGAATGAACGTCTCTTCACATGCTGAATTCTGAGAGATAAGTGTTTGTGAAATCCATCAATCTCTGAGCTTGTTGGGAAAACACAGTTTGTTTTGAGAATGAAACTACACTACATGCATATACATTGGGAGGAACAAGCTCTAACTCAATTTTACAGAGAAAACTGCATGAACTTCAAACTGACACTAGGAATCATACCGAGAAACCAGAGTTAGTGTTTGTACAGAAACCCATCCTCTTTAAGGTAGATGAGCAAGGGTGTCTCACCAGCTCAATTCTGAGATTTAAGTACGTGTGAAATCCGACAATCTGCTAGCTTGTTGCGAACACACAGTTTGTTTTGAGAGTGAAAATAGACTACAAACATGTATATGGGGGAGTCCTATTTCCAAATCTGTTTTACACTGACAACTGCATGAACTAAAAAACAGCACTAGGAAACATACTGAGAGACCAGAGTTCCTGTTTCTACTGCCACCCATTCCCTTTATGCTAGATGAACCAAAATCTCTCCACATGATCAATTCTGAGGGTTAAGTGTGTGTTAAAATTGTCAGTCTCCGAGCTTGTTGGGAACACACAGTTTGTTCTGAGACTGAAATTACAATACAAACATAATGAGGGGGGCAAGCTCCCACCCGGTTTTAAAGTGAAAACTCCATGAACTTCACACAGGAACTAGTAAACCTAATGAGAGACCAGAAATATTGCTCCTAATGCATCCCATTCCATTTATGCTAGATGAACGAATGTCTCACTACATGCTCAATTCTGAGAGTTAAGTGTGTGTGAAAGCTGTCAATCTCTTAGCTTTTTGGGAACACACCATTACTACTGGGAATGAAACAACACTGCATACATAATATGGAAGGGACAAGCTCCAAATCGGGTTTACAGTGAAAACTGCATGAACTTCAAAGCGGCACTAGGAAACATACTGAAAAAGCAGAGGTAGTGTTTCTACTGCAAAGTATTCCATTTATACTACATGAACAAATGTCTCTCCACATGCTCAATTCTGAGAGTTAAGTGTGTGTGAAAGCCCTCAATTTCCTAGCTTCTTGGGAACACACAGTTAGTGTTGAGACTGAAATTACACTAAATACATAATATGGGGAGGCACAAACTCCAACACGATTTTACAGTGAAAACTGCATGAACTTCAAACTGGCACTAGGAAACTTATTGAGATTCCAGTTTTAATGTTTCTACTGCAACTGATTACATTTTTGCCAGATGAACGAACATCTCTCCACATACTTAATTCTTGGAGTTAAGTGTGTGTGAAAGCCATTAATTTCCTGGATTGTTGGGAACACACAGTTTCTTTAGAGTGTGAACTACAGTACATACATATATATGGGGACGGACTTGATCCAACTCAGTTTTACTGTGAATACTGCATGAAAATCAAACTGGCACTAGGAAACATACTGAGAAACCAGAGTGAGTGTTTCTACTGCAACCCATTCTATTATGCCAGATGAATGAACGTCTCTTCACATGCTGAATTCTGAGAGATAAGTGTTTGTGAAATCCATCAATCTCTGAGCTTGTTGGGAAAACACAGTTTGTTTTGAGAATGAAACTACACTACATACATATACATTGGGAGGAACAAGCTCTAACTCAATTTTACAGAGAAAACTGCATGAACTTCAAACTGACACTAGGAATCATACCGAGAAACCAGAGTTAGTGTTTGTACAGAAACCCATCCTCTTTAAGGTAGATGAGCAAGGGTGTCTCACCAGCTCAATTCTGAGATTTAAGTACGTGTGAAATCCGACAATCTGCTAGCTTGTTGCGAACACACAGTTTGTTTTGAGAGTGAAAATAGACTACAAACATGTATATGGGGGAGTCCTATTTCCAAATCTGTTTTACACTGACAACTGCATGAACTAAAAAACAGCACTAGGAAACATACTGAGAGACCAGAGTTCCTGTTTCTACTGCCACCCATTCCCTTTATGCTAGATGAACCAAAATCTCTCCACATGATGAATTCTGAGGGTTAAGTGTGTGTTAAAATTGTCAGTCTCCGAGCTTGTTGGGAACACACAGTTTGTTCTGAGACTGAAATTACAATACAAACATAATGAGGGGGGCAAGCTCCCACCCGGTTTTAAAGTGAAAACTCCATGAACTTCACACAGGAACTAGTAAACCTAATGAGAGACCAGAAATATTGCTCCTAATGCATCCCATTCCACTTATGCTAGATGAACGAATGTCTCACTACATGCTCAATTCTGAGAGTTAAGTGTGTGTGAAAGCTGTCAATCTCTTAGCTTTTTGGGAACACACCATTACTATTGGGAATGAAACAACACTGCATACATAATATGGAAGGGACAAGCTCCAAATCGGGTTTACAGTGAAAACTGCATGAACTTCAAAGCGGCACTAGGAAACATACTGAGAAAGCAGAGTTATTGTTTCGACTGCAACCCATTCCATTTATTTTCGATAAATGAACATCTGTCCTCAAGTTTAATTCTGATAGTTAACTGTGTGTGTGTGAAACCTGCCAATCTCCTAGCTTGTTGGGAACACTCAGTTTCTTCTGAGGGTTAAACTACACTACATAAATAATATGGGGAAGCGCAAACTCCAAATTGATTTTAAAGTGAAAACTGCATGAATTTCAAACCGGCACTAGGAAACATACTGAGAGAGAGTTAGTGTTTCTACTGCAAACCATTTCCTTTATGCAAGATGAACAAAAGTCTCTCCACATGCTCAAATCTCAGAGTTAAGTGTGTAGGAAAGCTGTCAATCTGCTAGCTTATTGGGAATGCACAGTTTATTCTGAGAGTGAAACTACACTACATACTTATATATGGGGAGGCAATAGCTCCATCTCGTTTTTTCAGTGAAAACTGCATGAACTTCTAACTGGCACTAGGAAACATACTGAGAAACCAGAGTTTGTGTTTCTACAGATACCTGTTCCACTATGGCAGATGAACACACATCTCTCCACATGCTCAATTCTGAGAGTTTAGTGTGTGTGAAAGCTGTCAATATCCTAGCTTGTAAAAAACACACAGTTTCTTTTGAGAGTGAAAATACACTACATACATATATATTTGGATGCAGAATCTACTACTTGGTTTTACAGTAGAATATGCACGAAATTCAAACCGGCATTAGGAAACATACTGAGAAACCAGAGTAAGTGTTTCTACTGCAACCCATTCCCTTTAAGCTAGATGCACGAAACTCTCTCCACATGCTCAATTCTGAGAGTTTAGTGTATGTTAAAGCCATTAATTTGCTAGCTTGTTGGGAAAACACAGTTTCTTGTTAGTTGATCTACACTAAATTCATATATATGTGGAGGAAGTAGCTACAACTTGGTTTTACAGTAAAAACTGAATAAACTTCAAACCTCCACTAGGAAACTTACTGGGAAAACAGAGGTGTTGTTTTACTGCAACCCATTCCATTTAGGCTAGATGAATGAAAGTCTCTTGACATGTTCAAACCTGAGACTTAAGTGTGTGTGAATGCCGTTAATCTGCCTGCTTCTTGGGAACACACATTTCCTTATGAGGGTGAAACTACACTACATACATATATATGGTGGATTTCTACCTCCAAATGGGTTTTACATTGAAACAGCATGTACTACAAACGAGCACTAGGAAACATGCTGAGAGATCAATGGTTGTGTTTCTACTGCCACCCATTCCCTTTATGCTAGATGAACGGACGTCTCTCCACATGCACAATTCTGAGAGTTAAGAGTGTGTGAAAGCCATCAATCTCTTATCTTGCTGCGAACACACTGTTACTAAGAGACTGAATCTACACTACGTACATAATATGGGCAGTTACTAGCTCAAACTCGGTTTTACAGTGAAAATTTCATGAAATTCTAACTAGCACTAAGAAACATACCGACAAATCAGAGTAACTGATTACAGTCCTTAATATTCCCTTTTGCTAGATGAATGAATGTCTCTACACCTACTCAAATCTCAGAGTTCAATGTGTGTGAAAGATGTCAATCACCTAGCTTGATGGGAACACAAAGTTTGTTTTGAGTGGGGAATTACACTACATATATTTATATGGGAAAGTACTAGATTCAACATGGTTTACAGTGAAAAATGCATGACTTTCAAATCGGCACAGGGATACAAATTGAGAAATCATAGTAAGTGTTTCCAGTTCTATTCATACCCTTTATGCTAGATGAGCGAATGCTTCCCCAGGTGCTCAATTCTGAGAGTTGCATGTGTGTGACAACAATCAATCAGCTTGCTTGTTGGGAATACACAGTTTGATTTGCGTGGGGAACTACACTAAATAAAAACATTTTTGAAAATTAACTCCAACATGGCTTTACAGTGAAAAATGCATGAACTTCAAACTGGCTTTAGGAAACATACTGAGAAATCAGAGTTAGTTTTTCTATTGCTACCCTTTCCCTTTATGATAGATTAATGAACGCCTCTCTGCATGCTCAATTCTGAGAACTGAATGTGTGTGAAAGCCAACAATCAATAGCTTGATGGGAACACAAGGATTCTTTTCAGTGGGGAAATGCACTACATACATATATATGGGGAGGTACTAGCTCCAAATAGGTTTTACACTAAAAACTGCATGAACTTCAAACTGGCACAAGCAAACATACTGAGAATTCAGAGCAAGTGTATCAACTGCTATCAATCATGTTTATGCTAGATGAACGACCACATCTCTATATGCTCAATTATGAGTGTTGAATGTGTGTGAAAGCCGTCAGTATCCTAGCTTGAAGAAACACAATGTTTCTTTTCAGTTGGGTGCTGCACTTCATAGATATATATGGAGAGGTACTAGCTACAACCCAGTTTTACAGTGAAAACTGCATAAACTTCAAACTGACACTAGGAAACATATTGAGAAATCAGGGTTAGTGTTTGTACTGCTAACCTTTCCATTTAAGCTAGATGAAGGAACACTTCTTTACCTACTCAATGAAGAGAGTTCAATGTGTGTGAAAGCCATCAATCACCTGACTTGTTGGGAACACACTGTTTGTTTTGAGTGGTTAACTGCACTACATATATATATATATATATATATATGTTGGGATGTACTATCTCCACCTCTATTTTACAGTGAAAAGTGCATGACAGTCAAACTGGCACTAAGAAACATACTGAGAAATCAGAGTAATTGTTTACAGTGCTACCCATTCACTTTATGCTGGATGAATGAATGCATCTATTCCTGCTCAATTCTGAGAGTTGAGTGTGTGAGAAATCATCAAAAGTCAAGCTTGTTGGCAACACACACTTTGTTTCCACTGGTGAACTACACTACATACATATATATGGGGTGGTAATAGCTCCAACTCTGTTTTACACTGAAAAATTTATGAAATTCAAACAGGCACTAGGAAACATACTGAGAAATCACTGTAAGTGTTTTTTTAAACTTTTTTATTGATTTATAATCATTTTAAAATGTTGTGTCAAATTCCAGTGTTCAGCACAATTTTTCAGTCATTCATGGACATATACACACTCATTGCCACAATTTTTTTCTCTGGGCACAGTAAGTGTTTCTAATACTACCCATTCCCTCTATGCTAGGTGAATGAACACTCTACACCTGCTCAATTCTGACAGTTCAATGTGTGTTAAAGCTGTTAATCACTTAGCTTATTAGGAACAACAGATTATTTTCAGTGGGGAAATACACTACTTACATATATATGGGGATGCACAAGCTGCAACTTGGTTTTACAGTGAAAACTGCATGAATTTCAAATCAGCACTGGGAAACATACTGGGAAACCAGAGTAAGTGTTTCTATTGTTACCCATTCCTTTTATACTAGATGAACGAATGCCTCTACACCTGCTTAACTCTGAGAAGTTCCTGTGTGTGAAAACCATCAATCACCTAGCTTGTTGGGAAAACACACTTTGTTTTGATAGGGTACTACATTTCATAGATATATAAGGGTAGATACTAGCTCCAACTCGGTTTTACCATGGAATTGCATGAACTTCAAACTGGCACTAGTAAACATACAGATAAATGAGAGCAATTGTTTACAGTGCTAACCATTCCCTTTATGCTAGATGAACGAATGCCTCTACACCTGCTCAATTCTGAGAGTTCAATGTGTGTAAAATTCATCAAACACCTATCTTGTTGGGAACACACAGTTTGTTTCCAGTGGGGAACTACACTACATAAATATATATGGGGAGGTACTAGCTCCAACTCGATTTTGCAGTGAAAAATTCATGAAATTCTAACTGGCACTATGAAACATACTGACAATCCAGAATAAGTGTTTACACTGCTACCCATTCCTTTATGCTAGATGAATGAATACCTCTACACCTACTCAATTCTGAGTTCATTGTTTGTGAAAGCTGTCAATCACATAGCTTGCTGGGAACACACAGTTTATTTTGAGTGGGAAAAAACACTAAATATATGTATATATGGATTTACTAGCTCCAACTCGGTTTTACAGTGAAAACTGCATGAGGTTCAAACTGGCACTAGAATACATACAGAAAAATCAGTGTAAGTGATTCAGGGCTAACCATCCTCTTTAAGCTAGATAAACAAATGCCTCTACACCTGCTCAATTGTGAGAGATCAATATGTCTAAAAGTCGTCAGTCACTTCGCTTGTTGGGAATACAAAGTTTGTTTTGAGTAAGGAACTACGCTACATACATATATATGGGGAGTTACTAGATTCAACTCGATTTTACTGTGAAAACTGCATGAACTTCAACCCGCACTTGGAAAAATACTGAGAAATCAGAGTAAGTGTTTATACTGATAACCAATCCCTTTATGCTAGATGAATGAACGCCTTTTCACATGCTCAATTCTGAGAGTTGAAAGTGTGTGAAAGCTGTAACATAGCTTGTTGGAAAAACAGAGTTTATTTTGAGTAGGAAACTATACTTCATACATATATATATGGGGAGGTACAGGCTACAACTCGATTTTACAGTGAAAAGTGGATGAAATTCAAACCGAAACTAGGAAACATACTGACAAATCAGAGTAAGTGTTTCTACTGCTACCCATCCCATTTTTGCCTAATGAACGAGTGCCTCTACACCTTCTCAATTCTGAGAGTTGAATGTGTGAAAGCCATCCATCACCAAGCTTTTTGAAACGCAAAGTTTGTTTTGAGTGGGGAAATACGCTACATACATATATATAGGGAGGTAACAGCTCCAACTCGGGTTTACTGTAAAAACTGCATGAATTTCAAACCAGGACTAGGAAACAAACTGAGAAATCAGAGTAAGTGTTTCTACTTCTACCCATTCCCTTTATGCTAGATGAATGAATGCCTCTACACTTGCTCTATTCTGAGAGTTCATTGTGTGTGAAAGCCATCCATTACATAGCCTGTAGGGAATACACAGATTGTTTTGAGTGGGGAACTACACTACATAAATATATATGGGTTTGTGCTATCTGGAACTCTGTTTACTGTGATAATTGCATGAATTTCATACTGGCACTATGAAACATACTGAGAAATCAGAGTAAGTGTTTCTTTGTTACCCATTCCCTTTATGCTAGATGAATGAACACTTCTACACCTGCTCAATACTGAAAGTTTAATGTATGTCAAAACCATCAATCACCTAGCTTGTTGGGAACATACACTTTGTTTTGAATGGGGAACTACACTACATACATATATATTTGTGTAGATACTAGCTCCAACTCGGTTTTACAGTGAAAATTGCATGAACTTCAAACAGGCACTAGGAAACATACTGAGAAAACAGAGTAAGTGTTTCTACTGCTAACCATTTTCTTTATGCTAGATGAATGAACGCTTCTTCACATGATCATGTCTGAGATTTGAATCTGTGTGAACGCCATCAACCACCTACATTTTGGGAACAGACAGTTACTTTTGAGTTGGGAACTATAATACATACAAATAAATGGGGATGTACTAACTCCAACTCTGTTTTATAGTGAAAACTGCATGAACTTCAATCTGGCAGTAAGAAACATACTGAGATTTCAGAGTAAGTGTTTCTACTGCTACCCATTCCCTTTATGCTACATGAGAAAACGCCTGTCCACATGCTAAATTGTGAGAGTTGAATGTGTGTGAAATGCATTAATCAATGAGCTTGTTAGGAAAATGTAGTTTTTTTGAGTGGGAACAACACTACATACATATATATGGGAAGACACTTGCTGCAAATTGGTTTTACAATGAAAACTGCATGAACGTCCAATTGGCACTAGGAAACTAACTGAGAAGTCAGAGTAAGTGTTTCTATTGCTTCCCATTCAACTTATGCTAGATGAACGAACGCCTCTAGACCTGCTCAATGTTGTGAGTTGAATGTGCAGAAAACCATTCATCACCTAACTTGTTGGGAACACACAGTTTGTATTTAGTGGGGAAATACACAACATAAATATATATTGAGGGATACTAGCTCATAATCGGTTTTACAGAGAAAATTTCATGAATTTCTAACCAGTAATAGGATTCATACTGAGAAATCACACTAAGTGTTTCTACTGCTAACAATTCCCTTTATACAAGAAGAATGAATGCCTGTCAACATGCTCACATCTGAGAGTTCAACGTGTGTGAAAGCTGTCAAACACCTAGCTTGTTGGGAAAACAGAGATTTTTCCAGTGGGGAACTACACTACATACATATATATGGGGAGGTACATGCTCCAAACTGGTTTTATGGTGAAAAATGTATGAACTTCTAACTGGCACTAGGAAACGTACTGAGAAATCAGAGTAAGTGATTATACTGATAACCATTCCCTATATGCTAGAAAAACGAATGCCTATACACCTCCTTAGTTCTGAGAGTTGTATGTGTGTGAAAGCTATCCATCACCTAGCTTTTTGGGAACACACAGTTTGTTTTGATTGGGGAACTACACTACATACATATAATATATGGGCATGTACTAGTTCCATCTCAGTTTTACAATGAAAACTGCATGAACTTCAAACCGGCACTAGGAAACACACTGAGAAATCAGAGAAACTTTTACACTGCTACCCATTCCCTTAATGCTAGATGAATGAACGCCTCTACACCTGCTTATTCTGAGAGTTCAATGTGTTTGAAATCCGTCAAACATCAAGCTTGTTGGGAACACATAGTTTGTTTCCATTGGGGAACTACACTACATACATATATATGTGAGGTATTAGCTTCAATATGGTTTTACATTGAAAACTGCATGAACTTCAAACCGGCACTAGGAAACGTTTTGAGAAATCAGAGTAAGTGTTTCTACTGCTACCCATTCCATTTATGATAGATGAATGAACAATTCTCCACGTGCTAAATTCTGAGGCTTGAATTTGTGTGAAATCCCATAATCACCTAGCTTGTTGGGAACACAAATTTCTTTTCAGTGGGGAAATGCACTATTTACATATACATGGGGATGTACTAGCTCCAACTCGGTTTTACAGTGAAAACTGCATGTACTTCAAATGGCACTAGGAAACATACTGACACACCAGAATAATTGTTTCTACTGCTAACCATTCCTTTTATGCTAGATGAATGAACGTCTCTACACCTACTGAATTCTCAGAGTTCAATGTGTGTGAAAGCGGTCAATCACCTAGCTTGGTGGGAACACAGATTTTGTTTTGATTGGGGAATAACACTTCATATATATATATATATATATGGGGAAGTACTAGCTTCAACACAGTCTTATAGTGAAAAATACACAGGCTTCAAACCAGCACAAGGAAACATATTGAGAAACCATAGTAAGCATTTCCAATTCTACCCATTCCCTTTATAATAGATGAATGAACGCCTCAACAGGTGCTCAATATTGAGAGTCGAATGTGTGTGACAGCATTCTATCAACTTGCTTTTTGGTAACACACAGTTTGTTTTGAGTGGGGAACTAAGCTACAAAAATATATATTGGTAGGAAGTAGCTCCAACATGGTTTTACAGTGAAAACTGCATGAACTTCAAACTGGTATTAGGAAACATACTGAGAATTCACAGTTAATTATTCTACTGCTACCCTTTCCCTATATGCTAGATGAACTAATGCCTCTCCGCATGCTCAATTCTGAGAATTGAATGTGTGTAAAAGCCAACAATCATATAGATTCTTGGGAACACAAAGATTCTTTTCAGTGGGGAACAGCACTACATACATATATACGGGGATGTACTAGCTCCAAACGGTTTTACTGTGAAAAGTACGTGAACTTCAGACTGGCACTAGGAAACATACTGAGAAATCAGAGTAAGTGTTTCAACTGCTAGCCATTCCCTTTATGCTAGATGAAAGAACACATATTCATGTGCTCAATTTTGATTGTTGATGTGTGTGAAAGTCGTCAATATCCTAGCTTGAGGGAACACAATGTTTCTTTTCAGTTGGTGGCTGCACTACATACATTTATTGGGAGGTACTAGTCCCAACTCGTTTTTACTGTGAAAACAGCATGAAATTCAAACTGGCACTATGAAACAATCTTAGAAATAGGAGTAACTCTTTCCATTGCTACCCATTCCCTTTATGCTAGTTGAATGAACACCTCTACACCTGCTCAATTCTGAGAGTTCAATATGTGTGAGAGCCATCAATCACCTATCTTGTTGGGAACACACAGTTTGTTTTGAGTAGGGAACTACACTACATACATATATATGGGGAGGTACAAGCTCCAAGTCCATTTTACAGTGAAAACTTCATGAACATTAAAACTGCACTAGGAAACATACTGAGAAATCAGATTAAGTGTTTTTTCTGCTACCCATTCCCCTTATGCTAGATGAACGAATGCCTCTCCAAATGCTCAATTATTACAGTTGAATGTGTGTTAAAGCTATCACCTAGCTTGTTCAGAATACACAGTTAGTTTTGAGTGGGGAGGAACAGTACACGTATATATATATTTATGGGGTGGTTCTAGCTTCAACTCCGTTTTACAGGGAAAATTTCATGAAATTCTAACTGGCTGTAGGAAAGATATAGAGAAATCACAGTAAGTGTTTCCAGTGCTACACATTTCCTTTATGCTTGATGAATGAATACCTCTCCACATGCTCAATTCTGGTAGTTGAATGTATGTGAAAGCCTCCAATCACTTAGCTTGTGGGAACACAAAGATTCTTTTCAGTGTGGAGCTGCACTACTTACATAGATATGGGTTCTACTAGCTCCAACTTGGTTTTATTTTGAAAACTGCATGATATTTAAACAGGCACAAGGAAGCATACCAAGAAATCAGACTAAGTCATTCTACTGCTAACCATTCTCTTTATAATTGATGAAAGAACGCCTCTCCATATGCTCATTTCTGAGAGTTGAATGTGTGTGAAAGTCATCAATCACATACCTTGTTGGGAACACACAGTTTTGTGTGGGGTACTACAGTACATACATACATATTGGGAGGTACTAGCTCCAACTCGATTTTACAGTGAAAACTGCATGAACTTCAAACCAGTACTAGGAAACATACTGAGAAACTAGAGAAAGTGTTTCTACTGCAACCCATTCCCTTTATGCTAGATGAACGAATGTCTCTCCACATGCTAAATTCTGAGACTTGAATTTGTGTGAAATCCCTTAATCACCTAGCTTGTTGGGAACACAAAGTTTCTTTTCAGTGGGAAAATGCACTATTTACATATACATGGGGATGTACTAGCTCCAACTCGGTTTCACAGTGAAAACTGCATGAACTTCAAAATAGCACTAGCAAACATACTGAGTAATCAGAGTAAGTGTTTACAGTGCTACCCATTCCCTTTATGCTAGATGAAGGACTACCTATCCATATGCTCAATTAAGAGAGTTGAATGTGTGTCAAAGCTGTCAATTACCTAGCTTGTTGGGAACACACTCTTTTAAGTGGGGTATTACCCTACATACATATATATTGGTAGGTACTAGCTCCATTTCGGTTTTACAGTGAAAACTGCATGAACTTCAAACAGGCACTAAGAAAAATACCGAGGAACCAGAGATAGTGTTTCTACTGCAACCCATTCTATTTATGCTAGAGGAACGAATGTCTGTCCACATGCTCAATTCTGAGAGTTACGCATGTATGAAAGCCATCAATCCGCTAGCTTGTTGGGAGCACACAGTTTATTTGGGCATGAAACTTCAATACATACATATATATTGGGAGGCACTAGCTCCAACTCAGTTTCACAGTGAAAACTGCATGAAATTCAAACCATCACTAGGAAACATACTGTGAATCCAGAGTTAGAGTTTCTACTGAAACCCATTCCACTTATGCCAGATAAACGAACGTCTCTCTACATGCTCAATTCTGAGAGTTAACTGTGTGTGAAAGCCAAGAATCTTCTAGCTTGTTGGAAACACACAGACCTTTTGAGAGTGAAACTACACTACCTACATATATATGGGGATTTATAGCTCCAAAGCGGTTTTACAGTTAAAACTGCATGAATTTCAAACTGGCAATAGGGAACTTACTGAGAGACAAAAGTTCGTGTTTCTACTGCAAACCATTCCCTTTATGCCAGATGAATGAAAGTCTTTCCATATGCTCAATTTTGAGAGTTATGTGTGTGTGATTGTCGTCAAGGTTATAGCTTGTTGGGATCACACAGCTTCTTCTGAGAGTGAAAACACACTACGTACATATATATGTGGAGGCAGAAGATATACCTCGGTTTTAGAGTGGAAACAGCATGAATTTTAAATGGTTACTGGGAAACATACTGATAAACCAGAGATTGTGTTTATACTGCAACCCATTTACTTTATGTTAAATGAACGAAAGTCTCTCCACATGCTAAATTCTGAGAGTTAAGTGTGTGTGAAACAAGTCAATTTGCTAGCCTGTTTGGAAAACACAGTTTCTTGTGAGTGAAACTACACTACATTTATATATATGGGGAGGCACTAGATCCAACTAGGTTTTACAGTGAAAACTACATGAACTTCAAACCGGCAGTAGGAAGCATACTGAAAAAGCAGAGGTAGTGTTTCTACTGCAAAGTATTCCATTTATACTACATGAACAAATGTCTCTCCACATGCTCAATTCTGAGAGTTAAGTGTGTGTGAAAGCCCTCAATTTCCTAGCTTCTTGGGAACACACAGTTAGTGTTGAGACTGAAATTACACTAAATACATAATATGGGGAGGCACAAACTCCAACACGATTTTACAGTGAAAACTGCATGAACTTCAAACTGGCACTAGGAAACTTATTGAGATTCCAGTTTTAATGTTTCTACTGCAACTGATTACATTTTTGCCAGATGAACGAACATCTCTCCACATACTTAATTCTTGGAGTTAAGTGTGTGTGAAAGCCATTAATTTCCTGGATTGTTGGGAACACACAGTTTCTTTAGAGTGTGAACTACAGTACATACATATATATGGGGACGGACTTGATCCAACTCAGTTTTACTGTGAATACTGCATGAAAATCAAACTGGCACTAGGAAACATACTGAGAAACCAGAGTGAGTGTTTCTACTGCAACCCATTCTATTATGCCAGATGAATGAACGTCTCTTCACATGCTGAATTCTGAGAGATAAGTGTTTGTGAAATCCATCAATCTCTGAGCTTGTTGGGAAAACACAGTTTGTTTTGAGAATGAAACTACACTACATACATATACATTGGGAGGAACAAGCTCTAACTCAATTTTACAGAGAAAACTGCATGAACTTCAAACTGACACTAGGAATCATACCGAGAAACCAGAGTTAGTGTTTGTACAGAAACCCATCCTCTTTAAGGTAGATGAGCAAGGGTGTCTCACCAGCTCAATTCTGAGATTTAAGTACGTGTGAAATCCGACAATCTGCTAGCTTGTTGCGAACACACAGTTTGTTTTGAGAGTGAAAATAGACTACAAACATGTATATGGGGGAGTCCTATTTCCAAATCTGTTTTACACTGACAACTGCATGAACTAAAAAACAGCACTAGGAAACATACTGAGAGACCAGAGTTCCTGTTTCTACTGCCACCCATTCCCTTTATGCTAGATGAACCAAAATGTCTCCACATTATCAATTCTGAGGGTTAAGTGTGTGTTAAAATTGTCAGTCTCCGAGCTTGTTGGGAACACACAGTTTGTTCTGAGACTGAAATTACAATACAAACATAATGAGGGGGGCAAGCTCCCACCCGGTTTTAAAGTGAAAACTCCATGAACTTCACACAGGAACTAGTAAACCTAATGAGAGACCAGAAATATTGCTCCTAATGCATCCCATTCCACTTATGCTAGATGAACGAATGTCTCACTACATGCTCAATTCTGAGAGTTAAGTGTGTGTGAAAGCTGTCAATCTCTTAGCTTTTTGGGAACACACCATTACTATTGGGAATGAAACAACACTGCATACATAATATGGAAGGGACAAGCTCCAAATCGGGTTTACAGTGAAAACTGCATGAACTTCAAAGCGGCACTAGGAAACATACTGAGAAAGCAGAGTTATTGTTTCGACTGCAACCCATTCCATTTATTTTCGATAAATGAACATCTGTCCTCAAGTTTAATTCTGATAGTTAACTGTGTGTGTGTGAAACCTGCCAATCTCCTAGCTTGTTGGGAACACTCAGTTTCTTCTGAGGGTGAAACTACACTACATAAATAATATGGGGAAGCGCAAACTCCAAATTGATTTTAAAGTGAAAACTGCATGAATTTCAAACCGGCACTAGGAAACATACTGAGAGAGAGTTAGTGTTTCTACTGCAAACCATTTCCTTTATGCAAGATGAACGAAAGTCTCTCCACATGCTCAAATCTCAGAGTTAAGTGTGTAGGAAAGCTGTCAATCTGCTAGCTTATTGGGAATGCACAGTTTATTCTGAGAGTGAAACTACACTACATACTTATATATGGGGAGGCAATAGCTCCATCTCGTTTTTTCAGTGAAAACTGCATGAACTTCTAACTGGCACTAGGAAACATACTGAGAAACCAGAGTTTGTGTTTCTACAGATACCTGTTCCACTATGGCAGATGAACACACATCTCTCCACATGCTCAATTCTGAGAGTTTAGTGTGTGTGAAAGCTGTCAATATCCTAGCTTGTAAAAAACACACAGTTTCTTTTGAGAGTGAAAATACACTACATACATATATATTTGGATGCAGAATCTACTACTTGGTTTTACAGTAGAATATGCACGAAATTCAAACCGGCATTAGGAAACATACTGAGAAACCAGAGTAAGTGTTTCTACTGCAACCCATTCCCTTTAAGCTAGATGCACGAAACTCTCTCCACATGCTCAATTCTGAGAGTTTAGTGTATGTTAAAGCCATTAATTTGCTAGCTTGTTGGGAAAACACAGTTTCTTGTTAGTTGATCTACACTAAATTCATATATATGTGGAGGAAGTAGCTACAACTTGGTTTTACAGTAAAAACTGAATAAACTTCAAACCTCCACTAGGAAACTTACTGGGAAAACAGAGGTGTTGTTTTACTGCAACCCATTCCATTTAGGCTAGATGAATGAAAGTCTCTTGACATGTTCAAACCTGAGACTTAAGTGTGTGTGAATGCCGTTAATCTGCCTGCTTCTTGGGAACACACATTTCCTTATGAGGGTGAAACTACACTACATACATATATATGGTGGATTTCTACCTCCAAATGGGTTTTACATTGAAACAGCATGTACTACAAACGAGCACTAGGAAACATGCTGAGAGATCAATGGTTGTGTTTCTACTGCCACCCATTCCCTTTATGCTAGATGAACGGACGTCTCTCCACATGCACAATTCTGAGAGTTAAGAGTGTGTGAAAGCCATCAATCTCTTATCTTGCTGCGAACACACTGTTACTAAGAGACTGAATCTACACTACGTACATAATATGGGCAGTTACTAGCTCAAACTCGGTTTTACAGTGAAAATTTCATGAAATTCTAACTAGCACTAAGAAACATACCGACAAATCAGAGTAACTGATTACAGTCCTTAATATTCCCTTTTGCTAGATGAATGAATGTCTCTACACCTACTCAAATCTCAGAGTTCAATGTGTGTGAAAGATGTCAATCACCTAGCTTGATGGGAACACAAAGTTTGTTTTGAGTGGGGAATTACACTACATATATTTATATGGGAAAGTACTAGATTCAACATGGTTTACAGTGAAAAATGCATGACTTTCAAATCGGCACAGGGATACAAATTGAGAAATCATAGTAAGTGTTTCCAGTTCTATTCATACCCTTTATGCTAGATGAGCGAATGCTTCCCCAGGTGCTCAATTCTGAGAGTTGCATGTGTGTGACAACAATCAATCAGCTTGCTTGTTGGGAATACACAGTTTGATTTGCGTGGGGAACTACACTAAATAAAAACATTTTTGAAAATTAACTCCAACATGGCTTTACAGTGAAAAATGCATGAACTTCAAACTGGCTTTAGGAAACATACTGAGAAATCAGAGTTAGTTTTTCTATTGCTACCCTTTCCCTTTATGATAGATTAATGAACGCCTCTCTGCATGCTCAATTCTGAGAACTGAATGTGTGTGAAAGCCAACAATCAATAGCTTGATGGGAACACAAGGATTCTTTTCAGTGGGGAAATGCACTACATACATATATATGGGGAGGTACTAGCTCCAAATAGGTTTTACACTAAAAACTGCATGAACTTCAAACTGGCACAAGCAAACATACTGAGAATTCAGAGCAAGTGTATCAACTGCTATCAATTATGTTTATGCTAGATGAACGACCACATCTCTATATGCTCAATTATGAGTGTTGAATGTGTGTGAAAGCCGTCAGTATCCTAGCTTGAAGAAACACAATGTTTCTTTTCAGTTGGGTGCTGCACTTCATAGATATATATGGAGAGGTACTAGCTACAACCCAGTTTTACAGTGAAAACTGCATAAACTTCAAACTGACACTAGGAAACATATTGAGAAATCAGGGTTAGTGTTTGTACTGCTAACCTTTCCATTTAAGCTAGATGAAGGAACACTTCTTTACCTACTCAATGAAGAGAGTTCAATGTGTGTGAAAGCCATCAATCACCTGACTTGTTGGGAACACACTGTTTGTTTTGAGTGGTTAACTGCACTACATATATATATATATATATATATGTTGGGATGTACTATCTCCACCTCTATTTTACAGTGAAAACTGCATGACAGTCAAACTGGCACTAAGAAACATACTGAGAAATCAGAGTAATTGTTTACAGTGCTACCCATTCACTTTATGCTGGATGAATGAATGCATCTATTCCTGCTCAATTCTGAGAGTTGAGTGTGTGAGAAATCATCAAAAGTCAAGCTTGTTGGCAACACACACTTTGTTTCCACTGGTGAACTACACTACATACATATATATGGGGTGGTAATAGCTCCAACTCTGTTTTACACTGAAAAATTTATGAAATTCAAACAGGCACTAGGAAACATACTGAGAAATCACTGTAAGTGTTTTTTTAAACTTTTTTATTGATTTATAATCATTTTAAAATGTTGTGTCAAATTCCAGTGTTCAGCACAATTTTTCAGTCATTCATGGACATATACACACTCATTGCCACAATTTTTTTCTCTGGGCACAGTAAGTGTTTCTAATACTACCCATTCCCTCTATGCTAGGTGAATGAACACTCTACACCTGCTCAATTCTGACAGTTCAATGTGTGTTAAAGCTGTTAATCACTTAGCTTATTAGGAACAACAGATTATTTTCAGTGGGGAAATACACTACTTACATATATATGGGGATGCACAAGCTGCAACTTGGTTTTACAGTGAAAACTGCATGAATTTCAAATCAGCACTGGGAAACATACTGGGAAACCAGAGTAAGTGTTTCTATTGTTACCCATTCCTTTTATACTAGATGAACGAATGCCTCTACACCTGCTTAACTCTGAGAAGTTCCTGTGTGTGAAAACCATCAATCACCTAGCTTGTTGGGAAAACACACTTTGTTTTGATAGGGTACTACACTTCATAGATATATAAGGGTAGATACTAGCTCCAACTCGGTTTTACCATGGAATTGCATGAACTTCAAACTGGCACTAGTAAACATACAGATAAATGAGAGCAATTGTTTACAGTGCTAACCATTCCCTTTATGCTAGATGAACGAATGCCTCTACACCTGCTCAATTCTGAGAGTTCAATGTGTGTAAAATTCATCAAACACCTATCTTGTTGGGAACACACAGTTTGTTTCCAGTGGGGAACTACACTACATAAATATATATGGGGAGGTACTAGCTCCAACTCGATTTTGCAGTGAAAAATTCATGAAATTCTAACTGGCACTATGAAACATACTGACAATCCAGAATAAGTGTTTACACTGCTACCCATTCCTTTATGCTAGATGAATGAATACCTCTACACCTACTCAATTCTGAGTTCATTGTTTGTGAAAGCTGTCAATCACATAGCTTGCTGGGAACACACAGTTTATTTTGAGTGGGAAAAAACACTAAATATATGTATATATGGATTTACTAGCTCCAACTCGGTTTTACAGTGAAAACTGCATGAGGTTCAAACTGGCACTAGAATACATACAGAAAAATCAGTGTAAGTGATTCAGGGCTAACCATCCTCTTTAAGCTAGATAAACAAATGCCTCTACACCTGCTCAATTGTGAGAGATCAATATGTCTAAAAGTCGTCAGTCACTTCGCTTGTTGGGAATACAAAGTTTGTTTTGAGTAAGGAACTACGCTACATACATATATATGGGGAGTTACTAGATTCAACTCGATTTTACTGTGAAAACTGCATGAACTTCAACCCGCACTTGGAAAAATACTGAGAAATCAGAGTAAGTGTTTATACTGATAACCAATCCCTTTATGCTAGATGAATGAACGCCTTTTCACATGCTCAATTCTGAGAGTTGAAAGTGTGTGAAAGCTGTAACATAGCTTGTTGGAAAAACAGAGTTTATTTTGAGTAGGAAACTATACTTCATACATATATATATGGGGAGGTACAGGCTACAACTCGATTTTACAGTGAAAAGTGGATGAAATTCAAACCGAAACTAGGAAACATACTGACAAATCAGAGTAAGTGTTTCTACTGCTACCCATCCCATTTTTGCCTAATGAACGAGCGCCTCTACACCTTCTCAATTCTGAGAGTTGAATGTGTGAAAGCCATCCATCACCAAGCTTTTTGAAACGCAAAGTTTGTTTTGAGTGGGGAAATACGCTACATACATATATATAGGGAGGTAACAGCTCCAACTCGGGTTTACTGTAAAAACTGCATGAATTTCAAACCAGGACTAGGAAACAAACTGAGAAATCAGAGTAAGTGTTTCTACTTCTACCCATTCCCTTTATGCTAGATGAATGAATGCCTCTACACTTGCTCTATTCTGAGAGTTCATTGTGTGTGAAAGCCATCCATTACATAGCCTGTAGGGAATACACAGATTGTTTTGAGTGGGGAACTACACTACATAAATATATATGGGTTTGTGCTATCTGGAACTCTGTTTACTGTGATAATTGCATGAATTTCATACTGGCACTATGAAACATACTGAGAAATCAGAGTAAGTGTTTCTTTGTTACCCATTCCCTTTATGCTAGATGAATGAACACTTCTACACCTGCTCAATACTGAAAGTTTAATGTATGTCAAAACCATCAATCACCTAGCTTGTTGGGAACATACACTTTGTTTTGAATGGGGAACTACACTACATACATATATATTTGTGTAGATACTAGCTCCAACTCGGTTTTACAGTGAAAATTGCATGAACTTCAAACAGGCACTAGGAAACATACTGAGAAAACAGAGTAAGTGTTTCTACTGCTAACCATTTTCTTTATGCTAGATGAATGAACGCTTCTCCACATGATCATGTCTGAGATTTGAATCTGTGTGAACGCCATCAACCACCTACATTTTGGGAACAGACAGTTACTTTTGAGTTGGGAACTATAATACATACAAATAAATGGGGATGTACTAACTCCAACTCTGTTTTATAGTGAAAACTGCATGAACTTCAATCTGGCAGTAAGAAACATACTGAGATTTCAGAGTAAGTGTTTCTACTGCTACCCATTCCCTTTATGCTACATGAGAAAACGCCTGTCCACATGCTAAATTGTGAGAGTTGAATGTGTGTGAAATGCATTAATCAATGAGCTTGTTAGGAAAATGTAGTTTTTTTTGAGTGGGAACAACACTACATACATATATATGGGAAGACACTTGCTGCAAATTGGTTTTACAATGAAAACTGCATGAACGTCCAATTGGCACTAGGAAACTAACTGAGAAGTCAGAGTAAGTGTTCCTATTGCTTCCCATTCAACTTATGCTAGATGAACGAACGCCTCTAGACCTGCTCAATGTTGTGAGTTGAATGTGCAGAAAACCATTCATCACCTAACTTGTTGGGAACACACAGTTTGTATTTAGTGGGGAAATACACAACATAAATATATATTGAGGGATACTAGCTCATAATCGGTTTTACAGAGAAAATTTCATGAATTTCTAACCAGTAATAGGATTCATACTGAGAAATCACACTAAGTGTTTCTACTGCTAACAATTCCCTTTATACAAGAAGAATGAATGCCTGTCAACATGCTCACATCTGAGAGTTCAACGTGTGTGAAAGCTGTCAAACACCTAGCTTGTTGGGAAAACAGAGATTTTTCCAGTGGGGAACTACACTACATACATATATATGGGGAGGTACATGCTCCAAACTGGTTTTACGGTGAAAAATGTATGAACTTCTAACTGGCACTAGGAAACGTACTGAGAAATCAGAGTAAGTGATTATACTGATAACCATTCCCTATATGCTAGAAAAACGAATGCCTATACACCTCCTTAGTTCTGAGAGTTGTATGTGTGTGAAAGCTATCCATCACCTAGCTTTTTGGGAACACACAGTTTGTTTTGATTGGGGAACTACACTACATACATATAATATATGGGCATGTACTAGTTCCATCTCAGTTTTACAATGAAAACTGCATGAACTTCAAACCGGCACTAGGAAACACACTGAGAAATCAGAGAAACTTTTACACTGCTACCCATTCCCTTAATGCTAGATGAATGAACGCCTCTACACCTGCTTATTCTGAGAGTTCAATGTGTTTGAAATCCGTCAAACATCAAGCTTGTTGGGAACACATAGTTTGTTTCCATTGGGGAACTACACTACATACATATATATGTGAGGTATTAGCTTCAATATGGTTTTACATTGAAAACTGCATGAACTTCAAACCGGCACTAGGAAACGTTTTGAGAAATCAGAGTAAGTGTTTCTACTGCTACCCATTCCATTTATGATAGATGAATGAACAATTCTCCACGTGCTAAATTCTGAGGCTTGAATTTGTGTGAAATCCCATAATCACCTAGCTTGTTGGGAACACAAATTTCTTTTCAGTGGGGAAATGCACTATTTACATATACATGGGGATGTACTAGCTCCAACTCGGTTTTACAGTGAAAACTGCATGTACTTCAAATGGCACTAGGAAACATACTGACACACCAGAATAATTGTTTCTACTGCTAACCATTCCTTTTATGCTAGATGAATGAACGTCTCTACACCTACTGAATTCTCAGAGTTCAATGTGTGTGAAAGCGGTCAATCACCTAGCTTGGTGGGAACACAGATTTTGTTTTGATTGGGGAATAACACTTCATATATATATATATATATATGGGGAAGTACTAGCTTCAACACAGTCTTATAGTTAAAAATACACAGGCTTCAAACCAGCACAAGGAAACATATTGAGAAACCATAGTAAGCATTTCCAATTCTACCCATTCCCTTTATAATAGATGAATGAACGCCTCAACAGGTGCTCAATATTGAGAGTCGAATGTGTGTGACAGCATTCTATCAACTTGCTTTTTGGTAACACACAGTTTGTTTTGAGTGGGGAACTAAGCTACAAAAATATATATTGGTAGGAAGTAGCTCCAACATGGTTTTACAGTGAAAACTGCATGAACTTCAAACTGGTATTAGGAAACATACTGAGAATTCACAGTTAATTATTCTACTGCTACCCTTTCCCTATATGCTAGATGAACTAATGCCTCTCCGCATGCTCAATTCTGAGAATTGAATGTGTGTAAAAGCCAACAATCATATAGATTCTTGGGAACACAAAGATTCTTTTCAGTGGGGAACAGCACTACATACATATATACGGGGATGTACTAGCTCCAAACGGTTTTACTGTGAAAAGTACGTGAACTTCAGACTGGCACTAGGAAACATACTGAGAAATCAGAGTAAGTGTTTCAACTGCTAGCCATTCCCTTTATGCTAGATGAAAGAACACATATTCATGTGCTCAATTTTGATTGTTGATGTGTGTGAAAGTCGTCAATATCCTAGCTTGAGGGAACACAATGTTTCTTTTCAGTTGGTGGCTGCACTACATACATTTATTGGGAGGTACTAGTCCCAACTCGTTTTTACTGTGAAAACAGCATGAAATTCAAACTGGCACTATGAAACAATCTTAGAAATAGGAGTAACTCTTTCCATTGCTACCCATTCCCTTTATGCTAGTTGAATGAACACCTCTACACCTGCTCAATTCTGAGAGTTCAATATGTGTGAGAGCCATCAATCACCTATCTTGTTGGGAACACACAGTTTGTTTTGAGTAGGGAACTACACTACATACATATATATGGGGAGGTACAAGCTCCAAGTCCATTTTACAGTGAAAACTTCATGAACATTAAAACTGCACTAGGAAACATACTGAGAAATCAGATTAAGTGTTTTTTCTGCTACCCATTCCCCTTATGCTAGATGAACGAATGCCTCTCCAAATGCTCAATTATTACAGTTGAATGTGTGTTAAAGCTATCACCTAGCTTGTTCAGAATACACAGTTAGTTTTGAGTGGGGAAGAACAGTACACGTATATATATATATTTATGGGGTGGTTCTAGCTTCAACTCCGTTTTACAGGGAAAATTTCATGAAATTCTAACTGGCTGTAGGAAAGATATAGAGAAATCACAGTAAGTGTTTCCAGTGCTACACATTTCCTTTATGCTTGATGAATGAATACCTCTCCACATGCTCAATTCTGGTAGTTGAATGTATGTGAAAGCCTCCAATCACTTAGCTTGTGGGAACACAAAGATTCTTTTCAGTGTGGAGCTGCACTACTTACATAGATATGGGTTCTACTAGCTCCAACTTGGTTTTATTTTGAAAACTGCATGATATTTAAACAGGCACAAGGAAGCATACCAAGAAATCAGACTAAGTCATTCTACTGCTAACCATTCTCTTTATAATTGATGAAAGAACGCCTCTCCATATGCTCATTTCTGAGAGTTGAATGTGTGTGAAAGTCATCAATCACATACCTTGTTGGGAACACACAGTTTTGTGTGGGGTACTACAGTACATACATACATATTGGGAGGTACTAGCTCCAACTCGATTTTACAGTGAAAACTGCATGAACTTCAAACCAGTACTAGGAAACATACTGAGAAACTAGAGAAAGTGTTTCTACTGCAACCCATTCCCTTTATGCTAGATGAACGAATGTCTCTCCACATGCTAAATTCTGAGACTTGAATTTGTGTGAAATCCCTTAATCACCTAGCTTGTTGGGAACACAAAGTTTCTTTTCAGTGGGAAAATGCACTATTTACATATACATGGGGATGTACTAGCTCCAACTCGGTTTCACAGTGAAAACTGCATGAACTTCAAAATAGCACTAGCAAACATACTGAGTAATCAGAGTAAGTGTTTACAGTGCTACCCATTCCCTTTATGCTAGATGAAGGACTACCTATCCATGTGCTCAATTAAGAGAGTTGAATGTGTGTCAAAGCTGTCAATTACCTAGCTTGTTGGGAACACACTCTTTTAAGTGGGGTATTACCCTACATACATATATATTGGTAGGTACTAGCTCCATTTCGGTTTTACAGTGAAAACTGCATGAACTTCAAACAGGCACTAAGAAAAATACCGAGGAACCAGAGATAGTGTTTCTACTGCAACCCATTCTATTTATGCTAGATGAACGAATGTCTGTCCACATGCTCAATTCTGAGAGTTACGCATGTATGAAAGCCATCAATCCGCTAGCTTGTTGGGAGCACACAGTTTATTTGGGCATGAAACTTCAATACATACATATATATTGGGAGGCACTAGCTCCAACTCAGTTTCACAGTGAAAACTGCATGAAATTCAAACCATCACTAGGAAACATACTGTGAATCCAGAGTTAGAGTTTCTACTGAAACCCATTCCACTTATGCCAGATAAACGAACGTCTCTCTACATGCTCAATTCTGAGAGTTAACTGTGTGTGAAAGCCAAGAATCTTCTAGCTTGTTGGAAACACACAGACCTTTTGAGAGTGAAACTACACTACCTACATATATATGGGGATTTATAGCTCCAAAGCGGTTTTACAGTTAAAACTGCATGAATTTCAAACTGGCAATAGGGAACTTACTGAGAGACAAAAGTTCGTGTTTCTACTGCAAACCATTCCCTTTATGCCAGATGAATGAAAGTCTTTCCATATGCTCAATTTTGAGAGTTATGTGTGTGTGATTGTCGTCAAGGTTATAGCTTGTTGGGATCACACAGCTTCTTCTGAGAGTGAAAACACACTACGTACATATATATGTGGAGGCAGAAGATATACCTCGGTTTTAGAGTGGAAACAGCATGAATTTTAAATGGTTACTGGGAAACATACTGATAAACCAGAGATTGTGTTTATACTGCAACCCATTTACTTTATGTTAAATGAACGAAAGTCTCTCCACATGCTAAATTCTGAGAGTTAAGTGTGTGTGAAACAAGTCAATTTGCTAGCCTGTTTGGAAAACACAGTTTCTTGTGAGTGAAACTACACTACATTTATATATATGGGGAGGCACTAGATCCAACTAGGTTTTACAGTGAAAACTACATGAACTTCAAACCGGCAGTAGGAAGCATACTGAAAAAGCAGAGGTAGTGTTTCTACTGCAAAGTATTCCATTTATACTACATGAACAAATGTCTCTCCACATGCTCAATTCTGAGAGTTAAGTGTGTGTGAAAGCCCTCAATTTCCTAGCTTCTTGGGAACACACAGTTAGTGTTGAGACTGAAATTACACTAAATACATAATATGGGGAGGCACAAACTCCAACACGATTTTACAGTGAAAACTGCATGAACTTCAAACTGGCACTAGGAAACTTATTGAGATTCCAGTTTTAATGTTTCTACTGCAACTGATTACATTTTTGCCAGATGAACGAACATCTCTCCACATACTTAATTCTTGGAGTTAAGTGTGTGTGAAAGCCATTAATTTCCTGGATTGTTGGGAACACACAGTTTCTTTAGAGTGTGAACTACAGTACATACATATATATGGGGACGGACTTGATCCAACTCAGTTTTACTGTGAATACTGCATGAAAATCAAACTGGCACTAGGAAACATACTGAGAAACCAGAGTGAGTGTTTCTACTGCAACCCATTCTATTATGCCAGATGAATGAACGTCTCTTCACATGCTGAATTCTGAGAGATAAGTGTTTGTGAAATCCATCAATCTCTGAGCTTGTTGGGAAAACACAGTTTGTTTTGAGAATGAAACTACACTACATACATATACATTGGGAGGAACAAGCTCTAACTCAATTTTACAGAGAAAACTGCATGAACTTCAAACTGACACTAGGAATCATACCGAGAAACCAGAGTTAGTGTTTGTACAGAAACCCATCCTCTTTAAGGTAGATGAGCAAGGGTGTCTCACCAGCTCAATTCTGAGATTTAAGTACGTGTGAAATCCGACAATCTGCTAGCTTGTTGCGAACACACAGTTTGTTTTGAGAGTGAAAATAGACTACAAACATGTATATGGGGGAGTCCTATTTCCAAATCTGTTTTACACTGACAACTGCATGAACTAAAAAACAGCACTAGGAAACATACTGAGAGACCAGAGTTCCTGTTTCTACTGCCACCCATTCCCTTTATGCTAGATGAACCAAAATGTCTCCACATGATCAATTCTGAGGGTTAAGTGTGTGTTAAAATTGTCAGTCTCCGAGCTTGTTGGGAACACACAGTTTGTTCTGAGACTGAAATTACAATACAAACATAATGAGGGGGGCAAGCTCCCACCCGGTTTTAAAGTGAAAACTCCATGAACTTCACACAGGAACTAGTAAACCTAATGAGAGACCAGAAATATTGCTCCTAATGCATCCCATTCCACTTATGCTAGATGAACGAATGTCTCACTACATGCTCAATTCTGAGAGTTAAGTGTGTGTGAAAGCTGTCAATCTCTTAGCTTTTTGGGAACACACCATTACTATTGGGAATGAAACAACACTGCATACATAATATGGAAGGGACAAGCTCCAAATCGGGTTTACAGTGAAAACTGCATGAACTTCAAAGCGGCACTAGGAAACATACTGAGAAAGCAGAGTTATTGTTTCGACTGCAACCCATTCCATTTATTTTCGATAAATGAACATCTGTCCTCAAGTTTAATTCTGATAGTTAACTGTGTGTGTGTGAAACCTGCCAATCTCCTAGCTTGTTGGGAACACTCAGTTTCTTCTGAGGGTGAAACTACACTACATAAATAATATGGGGAAGCGCAAACTCCAAATTGATTTTAAAGTGAAAACTGCATGAATTTCAAACCGGCACTAGGAAACATACTGAGAGAGAGTTAGTGTTTCTACTGCAAACCATTTCCTTTATGCAAGATGAACGAAAGTCTCTCCACATGCTCAAATCTCAGAGTTAAGTGTGTAGGAAAGCTGTCAATCTGCTAGCTTATTGGGAATGCACAGTTTATTCTGAGAGTGAAACTACACTACATACTTATATATGGGGAGGCAATAGCTCCATCTCGTTTTTTCAGTGAAAACTGCATGAACTTCTAACTGGCACTAGGAAACATACTGAGAAACCAGAGTTTGTGTTTCTACAGATACCTGTTCCACTATGGCAGATGAACACACATCTCTCCACATGCTCAATTCTGAGAGTTTAGTGTGTGTGAAAGCTGTCAATATCCTAGCTTGTAAAAAACACACAGTTTCTTTTGAGAGTGAAAATACACTACATACATATATATTTGGATGCAGAATCTACTACTTGGTTTTACAGTAGAATATGCACGAAATTCAAACCGGCATTAGGAAACATACTGAGAAACCAGAGTAAGTGTTTCTACTGCAACCCATTCCCTTTAAGCTAGATGCACGAAACTCTCTCCACATGCTCAATTCTGAGAGTTTAGTGTATGTTAAAGCCATTAATTTGCTAGCTTGTTGGGAAAACACAGTTTCTTGTTAGTTGATCTACACTAAATTCATATATATGTGGAGGAAGTAGCTACAACTTGGTTTTACAGTAAAAACTGAATAAACTTCAAACCTCCACTAGGAAACTTACTGGGAAAACAGAGGTGTTGTTTTACTGCAACCCATTCCATTTAGGCTAGATGAATGAAAGTCTCTTGACATGTTCAAACCTGAGACTTAAGTGTGTGTGAATGCCGTTAATCTGCCTGCTTCTTGGGAACACACATTTCCTTATGAGGGTGAAACTACACTACATACATATATATGGTGGATTTCTACCTCCAAATGGGTTTTACATTGAAACAGCATGTACTACAAACGAGCACTAGGAAACATGCTGAGAGATCAATGGTTGTGTTTCTACTGCCACCCATTCCCTTTATGCTAGATGAACGGACGTCTCTCCACATGCACAATTCTGAGAGTTAAGAGTGTGTGAAAGCCATCAATCTCTTATCTTGCTGCGAACACACTGTTACTAAGAGACTGAATCTACACTACGTACATAATATGGGCAGTTACTAGCTCAAACTCGGTTTTACAGTGAAAATTTCATGAAATTCTAACTAGCACTAAGAAACATACCGACAAATCAGAGTAACTGATTACAGTCCTTAATATTCCCTTTTGCTAGATGAATGAATGTCTCTACACCTACTCAAATCTCAGAGTTCAATGTGTGTGAAAGATGTCAATCACCTAGCTTGATGGGAACACAAAGTTTGTTTTGAGTGGGGAATTACACTACATATATTTATATGGGAAAGTACTAGATTCAACATGGTTTACAGTGAAAAATGCATGACTTTCAAATCGGCACAGGGATACAAATTGAGAAATCATAGTAAGTGTTTCCAGTTCTATTCATACCCTTTATGCTAGATGAGCGAATGCTTCCCCAGGTGCTCAATTCTGAGAGTTGCATGTGTGTGACAACAATCAATCAGCTTGCTTGTTGGGAATACACAGTTTGATTTGCGTGGGGAACTACACTAAATAAAAACATTTTTGAAAATTAACTCCAACATGGCTTTACAGTGAAAAATGCATGAACTTCAAACTGGCTTTAGGAAACATACTGAGAAATCAGAGTTAGTTTTTCTATTGCTACCCTTTCCCTTTATGATAGATTAATGAACGCCTCTCTGCATGCTCAATTCTGAGAACTGAATGTGTGTGAAAGCCAACAATCAATAGCTTGATGGGAACACAAGGATTCTTTTCAGTGGGGAAATGCACTACATACATATATATGGGGAGGTACTAGCTCCAAATAGGTTTTACACTAAAAACTGCATGAACTTCAAACTGGCACAAGCAAACATACTGAGAATTCAGAGCAAGTGTATCAACTGCTATCAATTATGTTTATGCTAGATGAACGACCACATCTCTATATGCTCAATTATGAGTGTTGAATGTGTGTGAAAGCCGTCAGTATCCTAGCTTGAAGAAACACAATGTTTCTTTTCAGTTGGGTGCTGCACTTCATAGATATATATGGAGAGGTACTAGCTACAACCCAGTTTTACAGTGAAAACTGCATAAACTTCAAACTGACACTAGGAAACATATTGAGAAATCAGGGTTAGTGTTTGTACTGCTAACCTTTCCATTTAAGCTAGATGAAGGAACACTTCTTTACCTACTCAATGAAGAGAGTTCAATGTGTGTGAAAGCCATCAATCACCTGACTTGTTGGGAACACACTGTTTGTTTTGAGTGGTTAACTGCACTACATATATATATATATATATGTTGGGATGTACTATCTCCACCTCTATTTTACAGTGAAAACTGCATGACAGTCAAACTGGCACTAAGAAACATACTGAGAAATCAGAGTAATTGTTTACAGTGCTACCCATTCACTTTATGCTGGATGAATGAATGCATCTATTCCTGCTCAATTCTGAGAGTTGAGTGTGTGAGAAATCATCAAAAGTCAAGCTTGTTGGCAACACACACTTTGTTTCCACTGGTGAACTACACTACATACATATATATGGGGTGGTAATAGCTCCAACTCTGTTTTACACTGAAAAATTTATGAAATTCAAACAGGCACTAGGAAACATACTGAGAAATCACTGTAAGTGTTTTTTTAAACTTTTTTATTGATTTATAATCATTTTAAAATGTTGTGTCAAATTCCAGTGTTCAGCACAATTTTTCAGTCATTCATGGACATATACACACTCATTGCCACAATTTTTTTCTCTGGGCACAGTAAGTGTTTCTAATACTACCCATTCCCTCTATGCTAGGTGAATGAACACTCTACACCTGCTCAATTCTGACAGTTCAATGTGTGTTAAAGCTGTTAATCACTTAGCTTATTAGGAACAACAGATTATTTTCAGTGGGGAAATACACTACTTACATATATATGGGGATGCACAAGCTGCAACTTGGTTTTACAGTGAAAACTGCATGAATTTCAAATCAGCACTGGGAAACATACTGGGAAACCAGAGTAAGTGTTTCTATTGTTACCCATTCCTTTTATACTAGATGAACGAATGCCTCTACACCTGCTTAACTCTGAGAAGTTCCTGTGTGTGAAAACCATCAATCACCTAGCTTGTTGGGAAAACACACTTTGTTTTGATAGGGTACTACACTTCATAGATATATAAGGGTAGATACTAGCTCCAACTCGGTTTTACCATGGAATTGCATGAACTTCAAACTGGCACTAGTAAACATACAGATAAATGAGAGCAATTGTTTACAGTGCTAACCATTCCCTTTATGCTAGATGAACGAATGCCTCTACACCTGCTCAATTCTGAGAGTTCAATGTGTGTAAAATTCATCAAACACCTATCTTGTTGGGAACACACAGTTTGTTTCCAGTGGGGAACTACACTACATAAATATATATGGGGAGGTACTAGCTCCAACTCGATTTTGCAGTGAAAAATTCATGAAATTCTAACTGGCACTATGAAACATACTGACAATCCAGAATAAGTGTTTACACTGCTACCCATTCCTTTATGCTAGATGAATGAATACCTCTACACCTACTCAATTCTGAGTTCATTGTTTGTGAAAGCTGTCAATCACATAGCTTGCTGGGAACACACAGTTTATTTTGAGTGGGAAAAAACACTAAATATATGTATATATGGATTTACTAGCTCCAACTCGGTTTTACAGTGAAAACTGCATGAGGTTCAAACTGGCACTAGAATACATACAGAAAAATCAGTGTAAGTGATTCAGGGCTAACCATCCTCTTTAAGCTAGATAAACAAATGCCTCTACACCTGCTCAATTGTGAGAGATCAATATGTCTAAAAGTCGTCAGTCACTTCGCTTGTTGGGAATACAAAGTTTGTTTTGAGTAAGGAACTACGCTACATACATATATATGGGGAGTTACTAGATTCAACTCGATTTTACTGTGAAAACTGCATGAACTTCAACCCGCACTTGGAAAAATACTGAGAAATCAGAGTAAGTGTTTATACTGATAACCAATCCCTTTATGCTAGATGAATGAACGCCTTTTCACATGCTCAATTCTGAGAGTTGAAAGTGTGTGAAAGCTGTAACATAGCTTGTTGGAAAAACAGAGTTTATTTTGAGTAGGAAACTATACTTCATACATATATATATGGGGAGGTACAGGCTACAACTCGATTTTACAGTGAAAAGTGGATGAAATTCAAACCGAAACTAGGAAACATACTGACAAATCAGAGTAAGTGTTTCTACTGCTACCCATCCCATTTTTGCCTAATGAACGAGCGCCTCTACACCTTCTCAATTCTGAGAGTTGAATGTGTGAAAGCCATCCATCACCAAGCTTTTTGAAACGCAAAGTTTGTTTTGAGTGGGGAAATACGCTACATACATATATATAGGGAGGTAACAGCTCCAACTCGGGTTTACTGTAAAAACTGCATGAATTTCAAACCAGGACTAGGAAACAAACTGAGAAATCAGAGTAAGTGTTTCTACTTCTACCCATTCCCTTTATGCTAGATGAATGAATGCCTCTACACTTGCTCTATTCTGAGAGTTCATTGTGTGTGAAAGCCATCCATTACATAGCCTGTAGGGAATACACAGATTGTTTTGAGTGGGGAACTACACTACATAAATATATATGGGTTTGTGCTATCTGGAACTCTGTTTACTGTGATAATTGCATGAATTTCATACTGGCACTATGAAACATACTGAGAAATCAGAGTAAGTGTTTCTTTGTTACCCATTCCCTTTATGCTAGATGAATGAACACTTCTACACCTGCTCAATACTGAAAGTTTAATGTATGTCAAAACCATCAATCACCTAGCTTGTTGGGAACATACACTTTGTTTTGAATGGGGAACTACACTACATACATATATATTTGTGTAGATACTAGCTCCAACTCGGTTTTACAGTGAAAATTGCATGAACTTCAAACAGGCACTAGGAAACATACTGAGAAAACAGAGTAAGTGTTTCTACTGCTAACCATTTTCTTTATGCTAGATGAATGAACGCTTCTCCACATGATCATGTCTGAGATTTGAATCTGTGTGAACGCCATCAACCACCTACATTTTGGGAACAGACAGTTACTTTTGAGTTGGGAACTATAATACATACAAATAAATGGGGATGTACTAACTCCAACTCTGTTTTATAGTGAAAACTGCATGAACTTCAATCTGGCAGTAAGAAACATACTGAGATTTCAGAGTAAGTGTTTCTACTGCTACCCATTCCCTTTATGCTACATGAGAAAACGCCTGTCCACATGCTAAATTGTGAGAGTTGAATGTGTGTGAAATGCATTAATCAATGAGCTTGTTAGGAAAATGTAGTTTTTTTTGAGTGGGAACAACACTACATACATATATATGGGAAGACACTTGCTGCAAATTGGTTTTACAATGAAAACTGCATGAACGTCCAATTGGCACTAGGAAACTAACTGAGAAGTCAGAGTAAGTGTTCCTATTGCTTCCCATTCAACTTATGCTAGATGAACGAACGCCTCTAGACCTGCTCAATGTTGTGAGTTGAATGTGCAGAAAACCATTCATCACCTAACTTGTTGGGAACACACAGTTTGTATTTAGTGGGGAAATACACAACATAAATATATATTGAGGGATACTAGCTCATAATCGGTTTTACAGAGAAAATTTCATGAATTTCTAACCAGTAATAGGATTCATACTGAGAAATCACACTAAGTGTTTCTACTGCTAACAATTCCCTTTATACAAGAAGAATGAATGCCTGTCAACATGCTCACATCTGAGAGTTCAACGTGTGTGAAAGCTGTCAAACACCTAGCTTGTTGGGAAAACAGAGATTTTTCCAGTGGGGAACTACACTACATACATATATATGGGGAGGTACATGCTCCAAACTGGTTTTACGGTGAAAAATGTATGAACTTCTAACTGGCACTAGGAAACGTACTGAGAAATCAGAGTAAGTGATTATACTGATAACCATTCCCTATATGCTAGAAAAACGAATGCCTATACACCTCCTTAGTTCTGAGAGTTGTATGTGTGTGAAAGCTATCCATCACCTAGCTTTTTGGGAACACACAGTTTGTTTTGATTGGGGAACTACACTACATACATATAATATATGGGCATGTACTAGTTCCATCTCAGTTTTACAATGAAAACTGCATGAACTTCAAACCGGCACTAGGAAACACACTGAGAAATCAGAGAAACTTTTACACTGCTACCCATTCCCTTAATGCTAGATGAATGAACGCCTCTACACCTGCTTATTCTGAGAGTTCAATGTGTTTGAAATCCGTCAAACATCAAGCTTGTTGGGAACACATAGTTTGTTTCCATTGGGGAACTACACTACATACATATATATGTGAGGTATTAGCTTCAATATGGTTTTACATTGAAAACTGCATGAACTTCAAACCGGCACTAGGAAACGTTTTGAGAAATCAGAGTAAGTGTTTCTACTGCTACCCATTCCATTTATGATAGATGAATGAACAATTCTCCACGTGCTAAATTCTGAGGCTTGAATTTGTGTGAAATCCCATAATCACCTAGCTTGTTGGGAACACAAATTTCTTTTCAGTGGGGAAATGCACTATTTACATATACATGGGGATGTACTAGCTCCAACTCGGTTTTACAGTGAAAACTGCATGTACTTCAAATGGCACTAGGAAACATACTGACACACCAGAATAATTGTTTCTACTGCTAACCATTCCTTTTATGCTAGATGAATGAACGTCTCTACACCTACTGAATTCTCAGAGTTCAATGTGTGTGAAAGCGGTCAATCACCTAGCTTGGTGGGAACACAGATTTTGTTTTGATTGGGGAATAACACTTCATATATATATATATATATATGGGGAAGTACTAGCTTCAACACAGTCTTATAGTTAAAAATACACAGGCTTCAAACCAGCACAAGGAAACATATTGAGAAACCATAGTAAGCATTTCCAATTCTACCCATTCCCTTTATAATAGATGAATGAACGCCTCAACAGGTGCTCAATATTGAGAGTCGAATGTGTGTGACAGCATTCTATCAACTTGCTTTTTGGTAACACACAGTTTGTTTTGAGTGGGGAACTAAGCTACAAAAATATATATTGGTAGGAAGTAGCTCCAACATGGTTTTACAGTGAAAACTGCATGAACTTCAAACTGGTATTAGGAAACATACTGAGAATTCACAGTTAATTATTCTACTGCTACCCTTTCCCTATATGCTAGATGAACTAATGCCTCTCCGCATGCTCAATTCTGAGAATTGAATGTGTGTAAAAGCCAACAATCATATAGATTCTTGGGAACACAAAGATTCTTTTCAGTGGGGAACAGCACTACATACATATATACGGGGATGTACTAGCTCCAAACGGTTTTACTGTGAAAAGTACGTGAACTTCAGACTGGCACTAGGAAACATACTGAGAAATCAGAGTAAGTGTTTCAACTGCTAGCCATTCCCTTTATGCTAGATGAAAGAACACATATTCATGTGCTCAATTTTGATTGTTGATGTGTGTGAAAGTCGTCAATATCCTAGCTTGAGGGAACACAATGTTTCTTTTCAGTTGGTGGCTGCACTACATACATTTATTGGGAGGTACTAGTCCCAACTCGTTTTTACTGTGAAAACAGCATGAAATTCAAACTGGCACTATGAAACAATCTTAGAAATAGGAGTAACTCTTTCCATTGCTACCCATTCCCTTTATGCTAGTTGAATGAACACCTCTACACCTGCTCAATTCTGAGAGTTCAATATGTGTGAGAGCCATCAATCACCTATCTTGTTGGGAACACACAGTTTGTTTTGAGTAGGGAACTACACTACATACATATATATGGGGAGGTACAAGCTCCAAGTCCATTTTACAGTGAAAACTTCATGAACATTAAAACTGCACTAGGAAACATACTGAGAAATCAGATTAAGTGTTTTTTCTGCTACCCATTCCCCTTATGCTAGATGAACGAATGCCTCTCCAAATGCTCAATTATTACAGTTGAATGTGTGTTAAAGCTATCACCTAGCTTGTTCAGAATACACAGTTAGTTTTGAGTGGGGAAGAACAGTACACGTATATATATATATTTATGGGGTGGTTCTAGCTTCAACTCCGTTTTACAGGGAAAATTTCATGAAATTCTAACTGGCTGTAGGAAAGATATAGAGAAATCACAGTAAGTGTTTCCAGTGCTACACATTTCCTTTATGCTTGATGAATGAATACCTCTCCACATGCTCAATTCTGGTAGTTGAATGTATGTGAAAGCCTCCAATCACTTAGCTTGTGGGAACACAAAGATTCTTTTCAGTGTGGAGCTGCACTACTTACATAGATATGGGTTCTACTAGCTCCAACTTGGTTTTATTTTGAAAACTGCATGATATTTAAACAGGCACAAGGAAGCATACCAAGAAATCAGACTAAGTCATTCTACTGCTAACCATTCTCTTTATAATTGATGAAAGAACGCCTCTCCATATGCTCATTTCTGAGAGTTGAATGTGTGTGAAAGTCATCAATCACATACCTTGTTGGGAACACACAGTTTTGTGTGGGGTACTACAGTACATACATACATATTGGGAGGTACTAGCTCCAACTCGATTTTACAGTGAAAACTGCATGAACTTCAAACCAGTACTAGGAAACATACTGAGAAACTAGAGAAAGTGTTTCTACTGCAACCCATTCCCTTTATGCTAGATGAACGAATGTCTCTCCACATGCTAAATTCTGAGACTTGAATTTGTGTGAAATCCCTTAATCACCTAGCTTGTTGGGAACACAAAGTTTCTTTTCAGTGGGAAAATGCACTATTTACATATACATGGGGATGTACTAGCTCCAACTCGGTTTCACAGTGAAAACTGCATGAACTTCAAAATAGCACTAGCAAACATACTGAGTAATCAGAGTAAGTGTTTACAGTGCTACCCATTCCCTTTATGCTAGATGAAGGACTACCTATCCATATGCTCAATTAAGAGAGTTGAATGTGTGTCAAAGCTGTCAATTACCTAGCTTGTTGGGAACACACTCTTTTAAGTGGGGTATTACCCTACATACATATATATTGGTAGGTACTAGCTCCATTTCGGTTTTACAGTGAAAACTGCATGAACTTCAAACAGGCACTAAGAAAAATACCGAGGAACCAGAGATAGTGTTTCTACTGCAACCCATTCTATTTATGCTAGATGAACGAATGTCTGTCCACATGCTCAATTCTGAGAGTTACGCATGTATGAAAGCCATCAATCCGCTAGCTTGTTGGGAGCACACAGTTTATTTGGGCATGAAACTTCAATACATACATATATATTGGGAGGCACTAGCTCCAACTCAGTTTCACAGTGAAAACTGCATGAAATTCAAACCATCACTAGGAAACATACTGTGAATCCAGAGTTAGAGTTTCTACTGAAACCCATTCCACTTATGCCAGATAAACGAACGTCTCTCTACATGCTCAATTCTGAGAGTTAACTGTGTGTGAAAGCCAAGAATCTTCTAGCTTGTTGGAAACACACAGACCTTTCGAGAGTGAAACTACACTACCTACATATATATGGGGATTTATAGCTCCAAAGCGGTTTTACAGTTAAAACTGCATGAATTTCAAGCTGGCAATAGGGAACTTACTGAGAGACAAAAGTTCGTGTTTCTACTGCAAACCATTCCCTTTATGCCAGATGAATGAAAGTCTTTCCATATGCTCAATTTTGAGAGTTATGTGTGTGTGATTGTCGTCAAGGTTATAGCTTGTTGGGATCACACAGCTTCTTCTGAGAGTGAAAACACACTACGTACATATATATGTGGAGGCAGAAGATATACCTCGGTTTTAGAGTGGAAACAGCATGAATTTTAAATGGTTACTGGGAAACATACTGATAAACCAGAGATTGTGTTTATACTGCAACCCATTTACTTTATGTTAAATGAACGAAAGTCTCTCCACATGCTAAATTCTGAGAGTTAAGTGTGTGTGAAACAAGTCAATTTGCTAGCCTGTTTGGAAAACACAGTTTCTTGTGAGTGAAACTACACTACATTTATATATATGGGGAGGCACTAGATCCAACTAGGTTTTACAGTGAAAACTACATGAACTTCAAACCGGCAGTAGGAAGCATACTGAAAAAGCAGAGGTAGTGTTTCTACTGCAAAGTATTCCATTTATACTACATGAACAAATGTCTCTCCACATGCTCAATTCTGAGAGTTAAGTGTGTGTGAAAGCCCTCAATTTCCTAGCTTCTTGGGAACACACAGTTAGTGTTGAGACTGAAATTACACTAAATACATAATATGGGGAGGCACAAACTCCAACACGATTTTACAGTGAAAACTGCATGAACTTCAAACTGGCACTAGGAAACTTATTGAGATTCCAGTTTTAATGTTTCTACTGCAACTGATTACATTTTTGCCAGATGAACGAACATCTCTCCACATACTTAATTCTTGGAGTTAAGTGTGTGTGAAAGCCATTAATTTCCTGGATTGTTGGGAACACACAGTTTCTTTAGAGTGTGAACTACAGTACATACATATATATGGGGACGGACTTGATCCAACTCAGTTTTACTGTGAATACTGCATGAAAATCAAACTGGCACTAGGAAACATACTGAGAAACCAGAGTGAGTGTTTCTACTGCAACCCATTCTATTATGCCAGATGAATGAACGTCTCTTCACATGCTGAATTCTGAGAGATAAGTGTTTGTGAAATCCATCAATCTCTGAGCTTGTTGGGAAAACACAGTTTGTTTTGAGAATGAAACTACACTACATACATATACATTGGGAGGAACAAGCTCTAACTCAATTTTACAGAGAAAACTGCATGAACTTCAAACTGACACTAGGAATCATACCGAGAAACCAGAGTTAGTGTTTGTACAGAAACCCATCCTCTTTAAGGTAGATGAGCAAGGGTGTCTCACCAGCTCAATTCTGAGATTTAAGTACGTGTGAAATCCGACAATCTGCTAGCTTGTTGCGAACACACAGTTTGTTTTGAGAGTGAAAATAGACTACAAACATGTATATGGGGGAGTCCTATTTCCAAATCTGTTTTACACTGACAACTGCATGAACTAAAAAACAGCACTAGGAAACATACTGAGAGACCAGAGTTCCTGTTTCTACTGCCACCCATTCCCTTTATGCTAGATGAACCAAAATCTCTCCACATGATGAATTCTGAGGGTTAAGTGTGTGTTAAAATTGTCAGTCTCCGAGCTTGTTGGGAACACACAGTTTGTTCTGAGACTGAAATTACAATACAAACATAATGAGGGGGGCAAGCTCCCACCCGGTTTTAAAGTGAAAACTCCATGAACTTCACACAGGAACTAGTAAACCTAATGAGAGACCAGAAATATTGCTCCTAATGCATCCCATTCCACTTATGCTAGATGAACGAATGTCTCACTACATGCTCAATTCTGAGAGTTAAGTGTGTGTGAAAGCTGTCAATCTCTTAGCTTTTTGGGAACACACCATTACTATTGGGAATGAAACAACACTGCATACATAATATGGAAGGGACAAGCTCCAAATCGGGTTTACAGTGAAAACTGCATGAACTTCAAAGCGGCACTAGGAAACATACTGAGAAAACAGAGTTATTGTTTCGACTGCAACCCATTCCATTTATTTTCGATAAATGAACATCTGTCCTCAAGTTTAATTCTGATAGTTAACTGTGTGTGTGTGAAACCTGCCAATCTCCTAGCTTGTTGGGAACACTCAGTTTCTTCTGAGGGTGAAACTACACTACATAAATAATATGGGGAAGCGCAAACTCCAAATTGATTTTAAAGTGAAAACTGCATGAATTTCAAACCGGCACTAGGAAACATACTGAGAGAGAGTTAGTGTTTCTACTGCAAACCATTTCCTTTATGCAAGATGAACGAAAGTCTCTCCACATGCTCAAATCTCAGAGTTAAGTGTGTAGGAAAGCTGTCAATCTGCTAGCTTATTGGGAATGCACAGTTTATTCTGAGAGTGAAACTACACTACATACTTATATATGGGGAGGCAATAGCTCCATCTCGTTTTTTCAGTGAAAACTGCATGAACTTCTAACTGGCACTAGGAAACATACTGAGAAACCAGAGTTTGTGTTTCTACAGATACCTGTTCCACTATGGCAGATGAACACACATCTCTCCACATGCTCAATTCTGAGAGTTTAGTGTGTGTGAAAGCTGTCAATATCCTAGCTTGTAAAAAACACACAGTTTCTTTTGAGAGTGAAAATACACTACATACATATATATTTGGATGCAGAATCTACTACTTGGTTTTACAGTAGAATATGCACGAAATTCAAACCGGCATTAGGAAACATACTGAGAAACCAGAGTAAGTGTTTCTACTGCAACCCATTCCCTTTAAGCTAGATGCACGAAACTCTCTCCACATGCTCAATTCTGAGAGTTTAGTGTATGTTAAAGCCATTAATTTGCTAGCTTGTTGGGAAAACACAGTTTCTTGTTAGTTGATCTACACTAAATTCATATATATGTGGAGGAAGTAGCTACAACTTGGTTTTACAGTAAAAACTGAATAAACTTCAAACCTCCACTAGGAAACTTACTGGGAAAACAGAGGTGTTGTTTTACTGCAACCCATTCCATTTAGGCTAGATGAATGAAAGTCTCTTGACATGTTCAAACCTGAGACTTAAGTGTGTGTGAATGCCGTTAATCTGCCTGCTTCTTGGGAACACACATTTCCTTATGAGGGTGAAACTACACTACATACATATATATGGTGGATTTCTACCTCCAAATGGGTTTTACATTGAAACAGCATGTACTACAAACGAGCACTAGGAAACATGCTGAGAGATCAATGGTTGTGTTTCTACTGCCACCCATTCCCTTTATGCTAGATGAACGGACGTCTCTCCACATGCACAATTCTGAGAGTTAAGAGTGTGTGAAAGCCATCAATCTCTTATCTTGCTGCGAACACACTGTTACTAAGAGACTGAATCTACACTACGTACATAATATGGGCAGTTACTAGCTCAAACTCGGTTTTACAGTGAAAATTTCATGAAATTCTAACTAGCACTATGAAACATACCGACAAATCAGAGTAACTGATTACAGTCCTTAATATTCCCTTTTGCTAGATGAATGAATGTCTCTACACCTACTCAAATCTCAGAGTTCAATGTGTGTGAAAGATGTCAATCACCTAGCTTGATGGGAACACAAAGTTTGTTTTGAGTGGGGAATTACACTACATATATTTATATGGGAAAGTACTAGATTCAACATGGTTTACAGTGAAAAATGCATGACTTTCAAATCGGCACAGGGATACAAATTGAGAAATCATAGTAAGTGTTTCCAGTTCTATTCATACCCTTTATGCTAGATGAGCGAATGCTTCCCCAGGTGCTCAATTCTGAGAGTTGCATGTGTGTGACAACAATCAATCAGCTTGCTTGTTGGGAATACACAGTTTGATTTGCGTGGGGAACTACACTAAATAAAAACATTTTTGAAAATTAACTCCAACATGGCTTTACAGTGAAAAATGCATGAACTTCAAACTGGCTTTAGGAAACATACTGAGAAATCAGAGTTAGTTTTTCTATTGCTACCCTTTCCCTTTATGATAGATTAATGAACGCCTCTCTGCATGCTCAATTCTGAGAACTGAATGTGTGTGAAAGCCAACAATCAATAGCTTGATGGGAACACAAGGATTCTTTTCAGTGGGGAAATGCACTACATACATATATATGGGGAGGTACTAGCTCCAAATAGGTTTTACACTAAAAACTGCATGAACTTCAAACTGGCACAAGCAAACATACTGAGAATTCAGAGCAAGTGTATCAACTGCTATCAATTATGTTTATGCTAGATGAACGACCACATCTCTATATGCTCAATTATGAGTGTTGAATGTGTGTGAAAGCCGTCAGTATCCTAGCTTGAAGAAACACAATGTTTCTTTTCAGTTGGGTGCTGCACTTCATAGATATATATGGAGAGGTACTAGCTACAACCCAGTTTTACAGTGAAAACTGCATAAACTTCAAACTGACACTAGGAAACATATTGAGAAATCAGGGTTAGTGTTTGTACTGCTAACCTTTCCATTTAAGCTAGATGAAGGAACACTTCTTTACCTACTCAATGAAGAGAGTTCAATGTGTGTGAAAGCCATCAATCACCTGACTTGTTGGGAACACACTGTTTGTTTTGAGTGGTTAACTGCACTACATATATATATATATATATATGTTGGGATGTACTATCTCCACCTCTATTTTACAGTGAAAACTGCATGACAGTCAAACTGGCACTAAGAAACATACTGAGAAATCAGAGTAATTGTTTACAGTGCTACCCATTCACTTTATGCTGGATGAATGAATGCATCTATTCCTGCTCAATTCTGAGAGTTGAGTGTGTGAGAAATCATCAAAAGTCAAGCTTGTTGGCAACACACACTTTGTTTCCACTGGTGAACTACACTACATACATATATATGGGGTGGTAATAGCTCCAACTCTGTTTTACACTGAAAAATTTATGAAATTCAAACAGGCACTAGGAAACATACTGAGAAATCACTGTAAGTGTTTTTTTTAAACTTTTGTATTGATTTATAATCATTTTAAAATGTTGTGTCAAATTCCAGTGTTCAGCACAATTTTTCAGTCATTCATGGACATATACACACTCATTGCCACAATTTTTTTCTCTGGGCACAGTAAGTGTTTCTAATACTACCCATTCCCTCTATGCTAGGTGAATGAACACTCTACACCTGCTCAATTCTGACAGTTCAATGTGTGTTAAAGCTGTTAATCACTTAGCTTATTAGGAACAACAGATTATTTTCAGTGGGGAAATACACTACTTACATATATATGGGGATGCACAAGCTGCAACTTGGTTTTACAGTGAAAACTGCATGAATTTCAAATCAGCACTGGGAAACATACTGGGAAACCAGAGTAAGTGTTTCTATTGTTACCCATTCCTTTTATACTAGATGAACGAATGCCTCTACACCTGCTTAACTCTGAGAAGTTCCTGTGTGTGAAAACCATCAATCACCTAGCTTGTTGGGAAAACACACTTTGTTCTGATAGGGTACTACACTTCATAGATATATAAGGGTAGATACTAGCTCCAACTCGGTTTTACCATGCAATTGCATGAACTTCAAACTGGCACTAGTAAACATACAGATAAATGAGAGCAATTGTTTACAGTGCTAACCATTCCCTTTATGCTAGATGAACGAATGCCTCTACACCTGCTCAATTCTGAGAGTTCAATGTGTGTAAAATTCATCAAACACCTATCTTGTTGGGAACACACAGTTTGTTTCCAGTGGGGAACTACACTACATAAATATATATGGGGAGGTACTAGCTCCAACTCGATTTTGCAGTGAAAAATTCATGAAATTCTAACTGGCACTATGAAACATACTGACAATCCAGAATAAGTGTTTACACTGCTACCCATTCCTTTATGCTAGATGAATGAATACCTCTACACCTACTCAATTCTGAGTTCATTGTTTGTGAAAGCTGTCAATCACATAGCTTGCTGGGAACACACAGTTTATTTTGAGTGGGAAAAAACACTAAATATATGTATATATGGATTTACTAGCTCCAACTCGGTTTTACAGTGAAAACTGCATGAGGTTCAAACTGGCACTAGAATACATACAGAAAAATCAGTGTAAGTGATTCAGGGCTAACCATCCTCTTTAAGCTAGATAAACAAATGCCTCTACACCTGCTCAATTGTGAGAGATCAATATGTCTAAAAGTCGTCAGTCACTTCGCTTGTTGGGAATACAAAGTTTGTTTTGAGTAAGGAACTACGCTACATACATATATATGGGGAGTTACTAGATTCAACTCGATTTTACTGTGAAAACTGCATGAACTTCAACCCGCACTTGGAAAAATACTGAGAAATCAGAGTAAGTGTTTATACTGATAACCAATCCCTTTATGCTAGATGAATGAACGCCTTTTCACATGCTCAATTCTGAGAGTTGAAAGTGTGTGAAAGCTGTAACATAGCTTGTTGGAAAAACAGAGTTTATTTTGAGTAGGAAACTATACTTCATACATATATATATGGGGAGGTACAGGCTACAACTCGATTTTACAGTGAAAAGTGGATGAAATTCAAACCGAAACTAGGAAACATACTGACAAATCAGAGTAAGTGTTTCTACTGCTACCCATCCCATTTTTGCCTAATGAACGAGCGCCTCTACACCTTCTCAATTCTGAGAGTTGAATGTGTGAAAGCCATCCATCACCAAGCTTTTTGAAACGCAAAGTTTGTTTTGAGTGGGGAAATACGCTACATACATATATATAGGGAGGTAACAGCTCCAACTCGGGTTTACTGTAAAAACTGCATGAATTTCAAACCAGGACTAGGAAACAAACTGAGAAATCAGAGTAAGTGTTTCTACTTCTACCCATTCCCTTTATGCTAGATGAATGAATGCCTCTACACTTGCTCTATTCTGAGAGTTCATTGTGTGTGAAAGCCATCCATTACATAGCCTGTAGGGAATACACAGATTGTTTTGAGTGGGGAACTACACTACATAAATATATATGGGTTTGTGCTATCTGGAACTCTGTTTACTGTGATAATTGCATGAATTTCATACTGGCACTATGAAACATACTGAGAAATCAGAGTAAGTGTTTCTTTGTTACCCATTCCCTTTATGCTAGATGAATGAACACTTCTACACCTGCTCAATACTGAAAGTTTAATGTATGTCAAAACCATCAATCACCTAGCTTGTTGGGAACATACACTTTGTTTTGAATGGGGAACTACACTACATACATATATATTTGTGTAGATACTAGCTCCAACTCGGTTTTACAGTGAAAATTGCATGAACTTCAAACAGGCACTAGGAAACATACTGAGAAAACAGAGTAAGTGTTTCTACTGCTAACCATTTTCTTTATGCTAGATGAATGAACGCTTCTCCACATGATCATGTCTGAGATTTGAATCTGTGTGAACGCCATCAACCACCTACATTTTGGGAACAGACAGTTACTTTTGAGTTGGGAACTATAATACATACAAATAAATGGGGATGTACTAACTCCAACTCTGTTTTATAGTGAAAACTGCATGAACTTCAATCTGGCAGTAAGAAACATACTGAGATTTCAGAGTAAGTGTTTCTACTGCTACCCATTCCCTTTATGCTACATGAGAAAACGCCTGTCCACATGCTAAATTGTGAGAGTTGAATGTGTGTGAAATGCATTAATCAATGAGCTTGTTAGGAAAATGTAGTTTTTTTGAGTGGGAACAACACTACATACATATATATGGGAAGACACTTGCTGCAAATTGGTTTTACAATGAAAACTGCATGAACGTCCAATTGGCACTAGGAAACTAACTGAGAAGTCAGAGTAAGTGTTTCTATTGCTTCCCATTCAACTTATGCTAGATGAACGAACGCCTCTAGACCTGCTCAATGTTGTGAGTTGAATGTGCAGAAAACCATTCATCACCTAACTTGTTGGGAACACACAGTTTGTATTTAGTGGGGAAATACACAACATAAATATATATTGAGGGATACTAGCTCATAATCGGTTTTACAGAGAAAATTTCATGAATTTCTAACCAGTAATAGGATTCATACTGAGAAATCACACTAAGTGTTTCTACTGCTAACAATTCCCTTTATACAAGAAGAATGAATGCCTGTCAACATGCTCACATCTGAGAGTTCAACGTGTGTGAAAGCTGTCAAACACCTAGCTTGTTGGGAAAACAGAGATTTTTCCAGTGGGGAACTACACTACATACATATATATGGGGAGGTACATGCTCCAAACTGGTTTTACGGTGAAAAATGTATGAACTTCTAACTGGCACTAGGAAACGTACTGAGAAATCAGAGTAAGTGATTATACTGATAACCATTCCCTATATGCTAGAAAAACGAATGCCTATACACCTCCTTAGTTCTGAGAGTTGTATGTGTGTGAAAGCTATCCATCACCTAGCTTTTTGGGAACACACAGTTTGTTTTGATTGGGGAACTACACTACATACATATAATATATGGGCATGTACTAGTTCCATCTCAGTTTTACAATGAAAACTGCATGAACTTCAAACCGGCACTAGGAAACACACTGAGAAATCAGAGAAACTTTTACACTGCTACCCATTCCCTTAATGCTAGATGAATGAACGCCTCTACACCTGCTTATTCTGAGAGTTCAATGTGTTTGAAATCCGTCAAACATCAAGCTTGTTGGGAACACATAGTTTGTTTCCATTGGGGAACTACACTACATACATATATATGTGAGGTATTAGCTTCAATATGGTTTTACATTGAAAACTGCATGAACTTCAAACCGGCACTAGGAAACGTTTTGAGAAATCAGAGTAAGTGTTTCTACTGCTACCCATTCCATTTATGATAGATGAATGAACAATTCTCCACGTGCTAAATTCTGAGGCTTGAATTTGTGTGAAATCCCATAATCACCTAGCTTGTTGGGAACACAAATTTCTTTTCAGTGGGGAAATGCACTATTTACATATACATGGGGATGTACTAGCTCCAACTCGGTTTTACAGTGAAAACTGCATGTACTTCAAATGGCACTAGGAAACATACTGACACACCAGAATAATTGTTTCTACTGCTAACCATTCCTTTTATGCTAGATGAATGAACGTCTCTACACCTACTGAATTCTCAGAGTTCAATGTGTGTGAAAGCGGTCAATCACCTAGCTTGGTGGGAACACAGATTTTGTTTTGATTGGGGAATAACACTTCATATATATATATATATATATATATGGGGAAGTACTAGCTTCAACACAGTCTTATAGTGAAAAATACACAGGCTTCAAACCAGCACAAGGAAACATATTGAGAAACCATAGTAAGCATTTCCAATTCTACCCATTCCCTTTATAATAGATGAATGAACGCCTCAACAGGTGCTCAATATTGAGAGTCGAATGTGTGTGACAGCATTCTATCAACTTGCTTTTTGGTAACACACAGTTTGTTTTGAGTGGGGAACTAAGCTACAAAAATATATATTGGTAGGAAGTAGCTCCAACATGGTTTTACAGTGAAAACTGCATGAACTTCAAACTGGTATTAGGAAACATACTGAGAATTCACAGTTAATTATTCTACTGCTACCCTTTCCCTATATGCTAGATGAACTAATGCCTCTCCGCATGCTCAATTCTGAGAATTGAATGTGTGTAAAAGCCAACAATCATATAGATTCTTGGGAACACAAAGATTCTTTTCAGTGGGGAACAGCACTACATACATATATACGGGGATGTACTAGCTCCAAACGGTTTTACTGTGAAAAGTACGTGAACTTCAGACTGGCACTAGGAAACATACTGAGAAATCAGAGTAAGTGTTTCAACTGCTAGCCATTCCCTTTATGCTAGATGAAAGAACACATATTCATGTGCTCAATTTTGATTGTTGATGTGTGTGAAAGTCGTCAATATCCTAGCTTGAGGGAACACAATGTTTCTTTTCAGTTGGTGGCTGCACTACATACATTTATTGGGAGGTACTAGTCCCAACTCGTTTTTACTGTGAAAACAGCATGAAATTCAAACTGGCACTATGAAACAATCTTAGAAATAGGAGTAACTCTTTCCATTGCTACCCATTCCCTTTATGCTAGTTGAATGAACACCTCTACACCTGCTCAATTCTGAGAGTTCAATATGTGTGAGAGCCATCAATCACCTATCTTGTTGGGAACACACAGTTTGTTTTGAGTAGGGAACTACACTACATACATATATATGGGGAGGTACAAGCTCCAAGTCCATTTTACAGTGAAAACTTCATGAACATTAAAACTGCACTAGGAAACATACTGAGAAATCAGATTAAGTGTTTTTTCTGCTACCCATTCCCCTTATGCTAGATGAACGAATGCCTCTCCAAATGCTCAATTATTACAGTTGAATGTGTGTTAAAGCTATCACCTAGCTTGTTCAGAATACACAGTTAGTTTTGAGTGGGGAAGAACAGTACACGTATATATATATATTTATGGGGTGGTTCTAGCTTCAACTCCGTTTTACAGGGAAAATTTCATGAAATTCTAACTGGCTGTAGGAAAGATATAGAGAAATCACAGTAAGTGTTTCCAGTGCTACACATTTCCTTTATGCTTGATGAATGAATACCTCTCCACATGCTCAATTCTGGTAGTTGAATGTATGTGAAAGCCTCCAATCACTTAGCTTGTGGGAACACAAAGATTCTTTTCAGTGTGGAGCTGCACTACTTACATAGATATGGGTTCTACTAGCTCCAACTTGGTTTTATTTTGAAAACTGCATGATATTTAAACAGGCACAAGGAAGCATACCAAGAAATCAGACTAAGTCATTCTACTGCTAACCATTCTCTTTATAATTGATGAAAGAACGCCTCTCCATATGCTCATTTCTGAGAGTTGAATGTGTGTGAAAGTCATCAATCACATACCTTGTTGGGAACACACAGTTTTGTGTGGGGTACTACAGTACATACATACATATTGGGAGGTACTAGCTCCAACTCGATTTTACAGTGAAAACTGCATGAACTTCAAACCAGTACTAGGAAACATACTGAGAAACTAGAGAAAGTGTTTCTACTGCAACCCATTCCCTTTATGCTAGATGAACGAATGTCTCTCCACATGCTAAATTCTGAGACTTGAATTTGTGTGAAATCCCTTAATCACCTAGCTTGTTGGGAACACAAAGTTTCTTTTCAGTGGGAAAATGCACTATTTACATATACATGGGGATGTACTAGCTCCAACTCGGTTTCACAGTGAAAACTGCATGAACTTCAAAATAGCACTAGCAAACATACTGAGTAATCAGAGTAAGTGTTTACAGTGCTACCCATTCCCTTTATGCTAGATGAAGGACTACCTATCCATATGCTCAATTAAGAGAGTTGAATGTGTGTCAAAGCTGTCAATTACCTAGCTTGTTGGGAACACACTCTTTTAAGTGGGGTATTACCCTACATACATATATATTGGTAGGTACTAGCTCCATTTCGGTTTTACAGTGAAAACTGCATGAACTTCAAACAGGCACTAAGAAAAATACCGAGGAACCAGAGATAGTGTTTCTACTGCAACCCATTCTATTTATGCTAGAGGAACGAATGTCTGTCCACATGCTCAATTCTGAGAGTTACGCATGTATGAAAGCCATCAATCCGCTAGCTTGTTGGGAGCACACAGTTTATTTGGGCATGAAACTTCAATACATACATATATATTGGGAGGCACTAGCTCCAACTCAGTTTCACAGTGAAAACTGCATGAAATTCAAACCATCACTAGGAAACATACTGTGAATCCAGAGTTAGAGTTTCTACTGAAACCCATTCCACTTATGCCAGATAAACGAACGTCTCTCTACATGCTCAATTCTGAGAGTTAACTGTGTGTGAAAGCCAAGAATCTTCTAGCTTGTTGGAAACACACAGACCTTTCGAGAGTGAAACTACACTACCTACATATATATGGGGATTTATAGCTCCAAAGCGGTTTTACAGTTAAAACTGCATGAATTTCAAGCTGGCAATAGGGAACTTACTGAGAGACAAAAGTTCGTGTTTCTACTGCAAACCATTCCCTTTATGCCAGATGAATGAAAGTCTTTCCATATGCTCAATTTTGAGAGTTATGTGTGTGTGATTGTCGTCAAGGTTATAGCTTGTTGGGATCACACAGCTTCTTCTGAGAGTGAAAACACACTACGTACATATATATGTGGAGGCAGAAGATATACCTCGGTTTTAGAGTGGAAACAGCATGAATTTTAAATGGTTACTGGGAAACATACTGATAAACCAGAGATTGTGTTTATACTGCAACCCATTTACTTTATGTTAAATGAACGAAAGTCTCTCCACATGCTAAATTCTGAGAGTTAAGTGTGTGTGAAACAAGTCAATTTGCTAGCCTGTTTGGAAAACACAGTTTCTTGTGAGTGAAACTACACTACATTTATATATATGGGGAGGCACTAGATCCAACTAGGTTTTACAGTGAAAACTACATGAACTTCAAACCGGCAGTAGGAAGCATACTGAAAAAGCAGAGGTAGTGTTTCTACTGCAAAGTATTCCATTTATACTACATGAACAAATGTCTCTCCACATGCTCAATTCTGAGAGTTAAGTGTGTGTGAAAGCCCTCAATTTCCTAGCTTCTTGGGAACACACAGTTAGTGTTGAGACTGAAATTACACTAAATACATAATATGGGGAGGCACAAACTCCAACACGATTTTACAGTGAAAACTGCATGAACTTCAAACTGGCACTAGGAAACTTATTGAGATTCCAGTTTTAATGTTTCTACTGCAACTGATTACATTTTTGCCAGATGAACGAACATCTCTCCACATACTTAATTCTTGGAGTTAAGTGTGTGTGAAAGCCATTAATTTCCTGGATTGTTGGGAACACACAGTTTCTTTAGAGTGTGAACTACAGTACATACATATATATGGGGACGGACTTGATCCAACTCAGTTTTACTGTGAATACTGCATGAAAATCAAACTGGCACTAGGAAACATACTGAGAAACCAGAGTGAGTGTTTCTACTGCAACCCATTCTATTATGCCAGATGAATGAACGTCTCTTCACATGCTGAATTCTGAGAGATAAGTGTTTGTGAAATCCATCAATCTCTGAGCTTGTTGGGAAAACACAGTTTGTTTTGAGAATGAAACTACACTACATACATATACATTGGGAGGAACAAGCTCTAACTCAATTTTACAGAGAAAACTGCATGAACTTCAAACTGACACTAGGAATCATACCGAGAAACCAGAGTTAGTGTTTGTACAGAAACCCATCCTCTTTAAGGTAGATGAGCAAGGGTGTCTCACCAGCTCAATTCTGAGATTTAAGTACGTGTGAAATCCGACAATCTGCTAGCTTGTTGCGAACACACAGTTTGTTTTGAGAGTGAAAATAGACTACAAACATGTATATGGGGGAGTCCTATTTCCAAATCTGTTTTACACTGACAACTGCATGAACTAAAAAACAGCACTAGGAAACATACTGAGAGACCAGAGTTCCTGTTTCTACTGCCACCCATTCCCTTTATGCTAGATGAACCAAAATCTCTCCACATGATGAATTCTGAGGGTTAAGTGTGTGTTAAAATTGTCAGTCTCCGAGCTTGTTGGGAACACACAGTTTGTTCTGAGACTGAAATTACAATACAAACATAATGAGGGGGGCAAGCTCCCACCCGGTTTTAAAGTGAAAACTCCATGAACTTCACACAGGAACTAGTAAACCTAATGAGAGACCAGAAATATTGCTCCTAATGCATCCCATTCCACTTATGCTAGATGAACGAATGTCTCACTACATGCTCAATTCTGAGAGTTAAGTGTGTGTGAAAGCTGTCAATCTCTTAGCTTTTTGGGAACACACCATTACTATTGGGAATGAAACAACACTGCATACATAATATGGAAGGGACAAGCTCCAAATCGGGTTTACAGTGAAAACTGCATGAACTTCAAAGCGGCACTAGGAAACATACTGAGAAAACAGAGTTATTGTTTCGACTGCAACCCATTCCATTTATTTTCGATAAATGAACATCTGTCCTCAAGTTTAATTCTGATAGTTAACTGTGTGTGTGTGAAACCTGCCAATCTCCTAGCTTGTTGGGAACACTCAGTTTCTTCTGAGGGTGAAACTACACTACATAAATAATATGGGGAAGCGCAAACTCCAAATTGATTTTAAAGTGAAAACTGCATGAATTTCAAACCGGCACTAGGAAACATACTGAGAGAGAGTTAGTGTTTCTACTGCAAACCATTTCCTTTATGCAAGATGAACGAAAGTCTCTCCACATGCTCAAATCTCAGAGTTAAGTGTGTAGGAAAGCTGTCAATCTGCTAGCTTATTGGGAATGCACAGTTTATTCTGAGAGTGAAACTACACTACATACTTATATATGGGGAGGCAATAGCTCCATCTCGTTTTTTCAGTGAAAACTGCATGAACTTCTAACTGGCACTAGGAAACATACTGAGAAACCAGAGTTTGTGTTTCTACAGATACCTGTTCCACTATGGCAGATGAACACACATCTCTCCACATGCTCAATTCTGAGAGTTTAGTGTGTGTGAAAGCTGTCAATATCCTAGCTTGTAAAAAACACACAGTTTCTTTTGAGAGTGAAAATACACTACATACATATATATTTGGATGCAGAATCTACTACTTGGTTTTACAGTAGAATATGCACGAAATTCAAACCGGCATTAGGAAACATACTGAGAAACCAGAGTAAGTGTTTCTACTGCAACCCATTCCCTTTAAGCTAGATGCACGAAACTCTCTCCACATGCTCAATTCTGAGAGTTTAGTGTATGTTAAAGCCATTAATTTGCTAGCTTGTTGGGAAAACACAGTTTCTTGTTAGTTGATCTACACTAAATTCATATATATGTGGAGGAAGTAGCTACAACTTGGTTTTACAGTAAAAACTGAATAAACTTCAAACCTCCACTAGGAAACTTACTGGGAAAACAGAGGTGTTGTTTTACTGCAACCCATTCCATTTAGGCTAGATGAATGAAAGTCTCTTGACATGTTCAAACCTGAGACTTAAGTGTGTGTGAATGCCGTTAATCTGCCTGCTTCTTGGGAACACACATTTCCTTATGAGGGTGAAACTACACTACATACATATATATGGTGGATTTCTACCTCCAAATGGGTTTTACATTGAAACAGCATGTACTACAAACGAGCACTAGGAAACATGCTGAGAGATCAATGGTTGTGTTTCTACTGCCACCCATTCCCTTTATGCTAGATGAACGGACGTCTCTCCACATGCACAATTCTGAGAGTTAAGAGTGTGTGAAAGCCATCAATCTCTTATCTTGCTGCGAACACACTGTTACTAAGAGACTGAATCTACACTACGTACATAATATGGGCAGTTACTAGCTCAAACTCGGTTTTACAGTGAAAATTTCATGAAATTCTAACTAGCACTATGAAACATACCGACAAATCAGAGTAACTGATTACAGTCCTTAATATTCCCTTTTGCTAGATGAATGAATGTCTCTACACCTACTCAAATCTCAGAGTTCAATGTGTGTGAAAGATGTCAATCACCTAGCTTGATGGGAACACAAAGTTTGTTTTGAGTGGGGAATTACACTACATATATTTATATGGGAAAGTACTAGATTCAACATGGTTTACAGTGAAAAATGCATGACTTTCAAATCGGCACAGGGATACAAATTGAGAAATCATAGTAAGTGTTTCCAGTTCTATTCATACCCTTTATGCTAGATGAGCGAATGCTTCCCCAGGTGCTCAATTCTGAGAGTTGCATGTGTGTGACAACAATCAATCAGCTTGCTTGTTGGGAATACACAGTTTGATTTGCGTGGGGAACTACACTAAATAAAAACATTTTTGAAAATTAACTCCAACATGGCTTTACAGTGAAAAATGCATGAACTTCAAACTGGCTTTAGGAAACATACTGAGAAATCAGAGTTAGTTTTTCTATTGCTACCCTTTCCCTTTATGATAGATTAATGAACGCCTCTCTGCATGCTCAATTCTGAGAACTGAATGTGTGTGAAAGCCAACAATCAATAGCTTGATGGGAACACAAGGATTCTTTTCAGTGGGGAAATGCACTACATACATATATATGGGGAGGTACTAGCTCCAAATAGGTTTTACACTAAAAACTGCATGAACTTCAAACTGGCACAAGCAAACATACTGAGAATTCAGAGCAAGTGTATCAACTGCTATCAATTATGTTTATGCTAGATGAACGACCACATCTCTATATGCTCAATTATGAGTGTTGAATGTGTGTGAAAGCCGTCAGTATCCTAGCTTGAAGAAACACAGTGTTTCTTTTCAGTTGGGTGCTGCACTTCATAGATATATATGGAGAGGTACTAGCTACAACCCAGTTTTACAGTGAAAACTGCATAAACTTCAAACTGACACTAGGAAACATATTGAGAAATCAGGGTTAGTGTTTGTACTGCTAACCTTTCCATTTAAGCTAGATGAAGGAACACTTCTTTACCTACTCAATGAAGAGAGTTCAATGTGTGTGAAAGCCATCAATCACCTGACTTGTTGGGAACACACTGTTTGTTTTGAGTGGTTAACTGCACTACATATATATATATATATATATGTTGGGATGTACTATCTCCACCTCTATTTTACAGTGAAAACTGCATGACAGTCAAACTGGCACTAAGAAACATACTGAGAAATCAGAGTAATTGTTTACAGTGCTACCCATTCACTTTATGCTGGATGAATGAATGCATCTATTCCTGCTCAATTCTGAGAGTTGAGTGTGTGAGAAATCATCAAAAGTCAAGCTTGTTGGCAACACACACTTTGTTTCCACTGGTGAACTACACTACATACATATATATGGGGTGGTAATAGCTCCAACTCTGTTTTACACTGAAAAATTTATGAAATTCAAACAGGCACTAGGAAACATACTGAGAAATCACTGTAAGTGTTTTTTTTAAACTTTTTTATTGATTTATAATCATTTTAAAATGTTGTGTCAAATTCCAGTGTTCAGCACAATTTTTCAGTCATTCATGGACATATACACACTCATTGCCACAATTTTTTTCTCTGGGCACAGTAAGTGTTTCTAATACTACCCATTCCCTCTATGCTAGGTGAATGAACACTCTACACCTGCTCAATTCTGACAGTTCAATGTGTGTTAAAGCTGTTAATCACTTAGCTTATTAGGAACAACAGATTATTTTCAGTGGGGAAATACACTACTTACATATATATGGGGATGCACAAGCTGCAACTTGGTTTTACAGTGAAAACTGCATGAATTTCAAATCAGCACTGGGAAACATACTGGGAAACCAGAGTAAGTGTTTCTATTGTTACCCATTCCTTTTATACTAGATGAACGAATGCCTCTACACCTGCTTAACTCTGAGAAGTTACTGTGTGTGAAAACCATCAATCACCTAGCTTGTTGGGAAAACACACTTTGTTTTGATAGGGTACTACACTTCATAGATATATAAGGGTAGATACTAGCTCCAACTCGGTTTTACCATGGAATTGCATGAACTTCAAACTGGCACTAGTAAACATACAGATAAATGAGAGCAATTGTTTACAGTACTAACCATTCCCTTTATGCTAGATGAACGAATGCCTCTACACCTGCTCAATTCTGAGAGTTCAATGTGTGTAAAATTCATCAAACACCTATCTTGTTGGGAACACACAGTTTGTTTCCAGTGGGGAACTACACTACATAAATATATATGGGGAGGTACTAGCTCCAACTCGATTTTGCAGTGAAAAATTCATGAAATTCTAACTGGCACTATGAAACATACTGACAATCCAGAATAAGTGTTTACACTGCTACCCATTCCTTTATGCTAGATGAATGAATACCTCTACACCTACTCAATTCTGAGTTCATTGTTTGTGAAAGCTGTCAATCACATAGCTTGCTGGGAACACACAGTTTATTTTGAGTGGGAAAAAACACTAAATATATGTATATATGGATTTACTAGCTCCAACTCGGTTTTACAGTGAAAACTGCATGAGGTTCAAACTGGCACTAGAATACATACAGAAAAATCAGTGTAAGTGATTCAGGGCTAACCATCCTCTTTAAGCTAGATAAACAAATGCCTCTACACCTGCTCAATTGTGAGAGATCAATATGTCTAAAAGTCGTCAGTCACTTCGCTTGTTGGGAATACAAAGTTTGTTTTGAGTAAGGAACTACGCTACATACATATATATGGGGAGTTACTAGATTCAACTCGATTTTACTGTGAAAACTGCATGAACTTCAACCTGCACTTGGAAAAATACTGAGAAATCAGAGTAAGTGTTTATACTGATAACCAATCCCTTTATGCTAGATGAATGAACGCCTTTTCACATGCTCAATTCTGAGAGTTGAAAGTGTGTGAAAGCTGTAACATAGCTTGTTGGAAAAACAGAGTTTATTTTGAGTAGGAAACTATACTTCATACATATATATATGGGGAGGTACAGGCTACAACTCGATTTTACAGTGAAAAGTGGATGAAATTCAAACCGAAACTAGGAAACATACTGACAAATCAGAGTAAGTGTTTCTACTGCTACCCATCCCATTTTTGCCTAATGAACGAGCGCCTCTACACCTTCTCAATTCTGAGAGTTGAATGTGTGAAAGCCATCCATCACCAAGCTTTTTGAAACGCAAAGTTTGTTTTGAGTGGGGAAATACGCTACATACATATATATAGGGAGGTAACAGCTCCAACTCGGGTTTACTGTAAAAACTGCATGAATTTCAAACCAGGACTAGGAAACAAACTGAGAAATCAGAGTAAGTGTTTCTACTTCTACCCATTCCCTTTATGCTAGATGAATGAATGCCTCTACACTTGCTCTATTCTGAGAGTTCATTGTGTGTGAAAGCCATCCATTACATAGCCTGTAGGGAATACACAGATTGTTTTGAGTGGGGAACTACACTACATAAATATATATGGGTTTGTGCTATCTGGAACTCTGTTTACTGTGATAATTGCATGAATTTCATACTGGCACTATGAAACATACTGAGAAATCAGAGTAAGTGTTTCTTTGTTACCCATTCCCTTTATGCTAGATGAATGAACACTTCTACACCTGCTCAATACTGAAAGTTTAATGTATGTCAAAACCATCAATCACCTAGCTTGTTGGGAACATACACTTTGTTTTGAATGGGGAACTACACTACATACATATATATTTGTGTAGATACTAGCTCCAACTCGGTTTTACAGTGAAAATTGCATGAACTTCAAACAGGCACTAGGAAACATACTGAGAAAACAGAGTAAGTGTTTCTACTGCTAACCATTTTCTTTATGCTAGATGAATGAACGCTTCTCCACATGATCATGTCTGAGATTTGAATCTGTGTGAACGCCATCAACCACCTACATTTTGGGAACAGACAGTTACTTTTGAGTTGGGAACTATAATACATACAAATAAATGGGGATGTACTAACTCCAACTCTGTTTTATAGTGAAAACTGCATGAACTTCAATCTGGCAGTAAGAAACATACTGAGATTTCAGAGTAAGTGTTTCTACTGCTACCCATTCCCTTTATGCTACATGAGAAAACGCCTGTCCACATGCTAAATTGTGAGAGTTGAATGTGTGTGAAATGCATTAATCAATGAGCTTGTTAGGAAAATGTAGTTTTTTTGAGTGGGAACAACACTACATACATATATATGGGAAGACACTTGCTGCAAATTGGTTTTACAATGAAAACTGCATGAACGTCCAATTGGCACTAGGAAACTAACTGAGAAGTCAGAGTAAGTGTTTCTATTGCTTCCCATTCAACTTATGCTAGATGAACGAACGCCTCTAGACCTGCTCAATGTTGTGAGTTGAATGTGCAGAAAACCATTCATCACCTAACTTGTTGGGAACACACAGTTTGTATTTAGTGGGGAAATACACAACATAAATATATATTGAGGGATACTAGCTCATAATCGGTTTTACAGAGAAAATTTCATGAATTTCTAACCAGTAATAGGATTCATACTGAGAAATCACACTAAGTGTTTCTACTGCTAACAATTCCCTTTATACAAGAAGAATGAATGCCTGTCAACATGCTCACATCTGAGAGTTCAACGTGTGTGAAAGCTGTCAAACACCTAGCTTGTTGGGAAAACAGAGATTTTTCCAGTGGGGAACTACACTACATACATATATATGGGGAGGTACATGCTCCAAACTGGTTTTACGGTGAAAAATGTATGAACTTCTAACTGGCACTAGGAAACGTACTGAGAAATCAGAGTAAGTGATTATACTGATAACCATTCCCTATATGCTAGAAAAACGAATGCCTATACACCTCCTTAGTTCTGAGAGTTGTATGTGTGTGAAAGCTATCCATCACCTAGCTTTTTGGGAACACACAGTTTGTTTTGATTGGGGAACTACACTACATACATATAATATATGGGCATGTACTAGTTCCATCTCAGTTTTACAATGAAAACTGCATGAACTTCAAACCGGCACTAGGAAACACACTGAGAAATCAGAGAAACTTTTACACTGCTACCCATTCCCTTAATGCTAGATGAATGAACGCCTCTACACCTGCTTATTCTGAGAGTTCAATGTGTTTGAAATCCGTCAAACATCAAGCTTGTTGGGAACACATAGTTTGTTTCCATTGGGGAACTACACTACATACATATATATGTGAGGTATTAGCTTCAATATGGTTTTACATTGAAAACTGCATGAACTTCAAACCGGCACTAGGAAACGTTTTGAGAAATCAGAGTAAGTGTTTCTACTGCTACCCATTCCATTTATGATAGATGAATGAACAATTCTCCACGTGCTAAATTCTGAGGCTTGAATTTGTGTGAAATCCCATAATCACCTAGCTTGTTGGGAACACAAATTTCTTTTCAGTGGGGAAATGCACTATTTACATATACATGGGGATGTACTAGCTCCAACTCGGTTTTACAGTGAAAACTGCATGTACTTCAAATGGCACTAGGAAACATACTGACACACCAGAATAATTGTTTCTACTGCTAACCATTCCTTTTATGCTAGATGAATGAACGTCTCTACACCTACTGAATTCTCAGAGTTCAATGTGTGTGAAAGCGGTCAATCACCTAGCTTGGTGGGAACACAGATTTTGTTTTGATTGGGGAATAACACTTCATATATATATATATATATATGGGGAAGTACTAGCTTCAACACAGTCTTATAGTGAAAAATACACAGGCTTCAAACCAGCACAAGGAAACATATTGAGAAACCATAGTAAGCATTTCCAATTCTACCCATTCCCTTTATAATAGATGAATGAACGCCTCAACAGGTGCTCAATATTGAGAGTCAAATGTGTGTGACAGCATTCTATCAACTTGCTTTTTGGTAACACACAGTTTGTTTTGAGTGGGGAACTAAGCTACAAAAATATATATTGGTAGGAAGTAGCTCCAACATGGTTTTACAGTGAAAACTGCATGAACTTCAAACTGGTATTAGGAAACATACTGAGAATTCACAGTTAATTATTCTACTGCTACCCTTTCCCTATATGCTAGATGAACTAATGCCTCTCCGCATGCTCAATTCTGAGAATTGAATGTGTGTAAAAGCCAACAATCATATAGATTCTTGGGAACACAAAGATTCTTTTCAGTGGGGAACAGCACTACATACATATATACGGGGATGTACTAGCTCCAAACGGTTTTACTGTGAAAAGTACGTGAACTTCAGACTGGCACTAGGAAACATACTGAGAAATCAGAGTAAGTGTTTCAACTGCTAGCCATTCCCTTTATGCTAGATGAAAGAACACATATTCATGTGCTCAATTTTGATTGTTGATGTGTGTGAAAGTCGTCAATATCCTAGCTTGAGGGAACACAATGTTTCTTTTCAGTTGGTGGCTGCACTACATACATTTATTGGGAGGCAATAGTCCCAACTCGTTTTTACTGTGAAAACAGCATGAAATTCAAACTGGCACTATGAAACAATCTTAGAAATAGGAGTAACTCTTTCCATTGCTACCCATTCCCTTTATGCTAGTTGAATGAACACCTCTACACCTGCTCAATTCTGAGAGTTCAATATGTGTGAGAGCCATCAATCACCTATCTTGTTGGGAACACACAGTTTGTTTTGAGTAGGGAACTACACTACATACATATATATGGGGAGGTACAAGCTCCAAGTCCATTTTACAGTGAAAACTTCATGAACATTAAAACTGCACTAGGAAACATACTGAGAAATCAGATTAAGTGTTTTTTCTGCTACCCATTCCCCTTATGCTAGATGAACGAATGCCTCTCCAAATGCTCAATTATTACAGTTGAATGTGTGTTAAAGCTATCACCTAGCTTGTTCAGAATACACAGTTAGTTTTGAGTGGGGAAGAACAGTACACGTATATATATATATATTTGTGGGGTGGTTCTAGCTTCAACTCCGTTTTACAGGGAAAATTTCATGAAATTCTAACTGGCTGTAGGAAAGATATAGAGAAATCACAGTAAGTGTTTCCAGTGCTACACATTTCCTTTATGCTTGATGAATGAATACCTCTCCACATGCTCAATTCTGGTAGTTGAATGTATGTGAAAGCCTCCAATCACTTAGCTTGTGGGAACACAAAGATTCTTTTCAGTGTGGAGCTGCACTACTTACATAGATATGGGTTCTACTAGCTCCAACTTGGTTTTATTTTGAAAACTGCATGATATTTAAACAGGCACAAGGAAGCATACCAAGAAATCAGACTAAGTCATTCTACTGCTAACCATTCTCTTTATAATTGATGAAAGAACGCCTCTCCATATGCTCATTTCTGAGAGTTGAATGTGTGTGAAAGTCATCAATCACATACCTTGTTGGGAACACACAGTTTTGTGTGGGGTACTACAGTACATACATACATATTGGGAGGTACTAGCTCCAACTCGATTTTACAGTGAAAACTGCATGAACTTCAAACCAGTACTAGGAAACATACTGAGAAACTAGAGAAAGTGTTTCTACTGCAACCCATTCCCTTTATGCTAGATGAACGAATGTCTCTCCACATGCTAAATTCTGAGACTTGAATTTGTGTGAAATCCCTTAATCACCTAGCTTGTTGGGAACACAAAGTTTCTTTTCAGTGGGAAAATGCACTATTTACATATACATGGGGATGTACTAGCTCCAACTCGGTTTCACAGTGAAAACTGCATGAACTTCAAAATAGCACTAGCAAACATACTGAGTAATCAGAGTAAGTGTTTACAGTGCTACCCATTCCCTTTATGCTAGATGAAGGACTACCTATCCATATGCTCAATTAAGAGAGTTGAATGTGTGTCAAAGCTGTCAATTACCTAGCTTGTTGGGAACACACTCTTTTAAGTGGGGTATTGCCCTACATACATATATATTGGTAGGTACTAGCTCCATTTCGGTTTTACAGTGAAAACTGCATAAACTTCAAACAGGCACTAAGAAAAATACCGAGGAACCAGAGATAGTGTTTCTACTGCAACCCATTCTATTTATGCTAGATGAACGAATGTCTGTCCACATGCTCAATTCTGAGATTTACGCATGTATGAAAGCCATCAATCCGCTAGCTTGTTGGGAGCACACAGTTTATTTGGGCATGAAACTTCAATACATACATATATATTGGGAGGCACTAGCTCCAACTCAGTTTCACAGTGAAAACTGCATGAAATTCAAACCATCACTAGGAAACATACTGTGAATCCAGAGTTAGAGTTTCTACTGAAACCCATTCCACTTATGCCAGATAAACGAACGTCTCTCTACATGCTCAATTCTGAGAGTTAACTGTGTGTGAAAGCCAAGAATCTTCTAGCTTGTTGGAAACACACAGACCTTTTGAGAGTGAAACTACACTACCTACATATATATGGGGATTTATAGCTCCAAAGCGGTTTTACAGTTAAAACTGCATGAATTTCAAACTGGCAATAGGGAACTTACTGAGAGACAAAAGTTCGTGTTTCTACTGCAAACCATTCCCTTTATGCCAGATGAATGAAAGTCTTTCCATATGCTCAATTTTGAGAGTTATGTGTGTGTGATTGTCGTCAAGGTTATAGCTTGTTGGGATCACACAGCTTCTTCTGAGAGTGAAAACACACTACGTACATATATATGTGGAGGCAGAAGATATACCTCGGTTTTAGAGTGGAAACAGCATGAATTTTAAATGGTTACTGGGAAACATACTGATAAACCAGAGATTGTGTTTATACTGCAACCCATTTACTTTATGTTAAATGAACGAAAGTCTCTCCACATGCTAAATTCTGAGAGTTAAGTGTGTGTGAAACAAGTCAATTTGCTAGCCTGTTTGGAAAACACAGTTTCTTGTGAGTGAAACTACACTACATTTATATATATGGGGAGGCACTAGATCCAACTAGGTTTTACAGTGAAAACTACATGAACTTCAAACCAGCAGTAGGAAGCAAACTGAAAAAGCAGAGGTAGTGTTTCTACTGCAAAGTATTCCATTTATACTACATGAACAAATGTCTCTCCACATGCTCAATTCTGAGAGTTAAGTGTGTGTGAAAGCCCTCAATTTCCTAGCTTCTTGGGAACACACAGTTAGTGTTGAGACTGAAATTACACTAAATACATAATATGGGGAGGCACAAACTCCAACACGATTTTACAGTGAAAACTGCATGAACTTCAAACTGGCACTAGGAAACTTATTGAGATTCCAGTTTTAATGTTTCTACTGCAACTGATTACATTTTTGCCAGATGAACGAACATCTCTCCACATACTTAATTCTTGGAGTTAAGTGTGTGTGAAAGCCATTAATTTCCTGGATTGTTGGGAACACACAGTTTCTTTAGAGTGTGAACTACAGTACATACATATATATGGGGACGGACTTGATCCAACTCAGTTTTACTGTGAATACTGCATGAAAATCAAACTGGCACTAGGAAACATACTGAGAAACCAGAGTGAGTGTTTCTACTGCAACCCATTCTATTATGCCAGATGAATGAACGTCTCTTCACATGCTGAATTCTGAGAGATAAGTGTTTGTGAAATCCATCAATCTCTGAGCTTGTTGGGAAAACACAGTTTGTTTTGAGAATGAAACTACACTACATACATATACATTGGGAGGAACAAGCTCTAACTCAATTTTACAGAGAAAACTGCATGAACTTCAAACTGACACTAGGAATCATACCGAGAAACCAGAGTTAGTGTTTGTACAGAAACCCATCCTCTTTAAGGTAGATGAGCAAGGGTGTCTCACCAGCTCAATTCTGAGATTTAAGTACGTGTGAAATCCGACAATCTGCTAGCTTGTTGCGAACACACAGTTTGTTTTGAGAGTGAAAATAGACTACAAACATGTATATGGGGGAGTCCTATTTCCAAATCTGTTTTACACTGACAACTGCATGAACTAAAAAACAGCACTAGGAAACATACTGAGAGACCAGAGTTCCTGTTTCTACTGCCACCCATTCCCTTTATGCTAGATGAACCAAAATGTCTCCACATGATCAATTCTGAGGGTTAAGTGTGTGTTAAAATTGTCAGTCTCCGAGCTTGTTGGGAACACACAGTTTGTTCTGAGACTGAAATTACAATACAAACATAATGAGGGGGGCAAGCTCCCACCCGGTTTTAAAGTGAAAACTCCATGAACTTCACACAGGAACTAGTAAACCTAATGAGAGACCAGAAATATTGCTCCTAATGCATCCCATTCCACTTATGCTAGATGAACGAATGTCTCACTACATGCTCAATTCTGAGAGTTAAGTGTGTGTGAAAGCTGTCAATCTCTTAGCTTTTTGGGAACACACCATTACTATTGGGAATGAAACAACACTGCATACATAATATGGAAGGGACAAGCTCCAAATCGGGTTTACAGTGAAAACTGCATGAACTTCAAAGCGGCACTAGGAAACATACTGAGAAAACAGAGTTATTGTTTCGACTGCAACCCATTCCATTTATTTTCGATAAATGAACATCTGTCCTCAAGTTTAATTCTGATAGTTAACTGTGTGTGTGTGAAACCTGCCAATCTCCTAGCTTGTTGGGAACACTCAGTTTCTTCTGAGGGTGAAACTACACTACATAAATAATATGGGGAAGCGCAAACTCCAAATTGATTTTAAAGTGAAAACTGCATGAATTTCAAACCGGCACTAGGAAACATACTGAGAGAGAGTTAGTGTTTCTACTGCAAACCATTTCCTTTATGCAAGATGAACGAAAGTCTCTCCACATGCTCAAATCTCAGAGTTAAGTGTGTAGGAAAGCTGTCAATCTGCTAGCTTATTGGGAATGCACAGTTTATTCTGAGAGTGAAACTACACTACATACTTATATATGGGGAGGCAATAGCTCCATCTCGTTTTTTCAGTGAAAACTGCATGAACTTCAAACAGGCACTAAGAAAAATACCGAGGAACCAGAGATAGTGTTTCTACTGCAACCCATTCTATTTATGCTAGATGAACGAATGTCTGTCCACATGCTCAATTCTGAGATTTACGCATGTATGAAAGCCATCAATCCGCTAGCTTGTTGGGAGCACACAGTTTATTTGGGCATGAAACTTCAATACATACATATATATTGGGAGGCACTAGCTCCAACTCAGTTTCACAGTGAAAACTGCATGAAATTCAAACCATCACTAGGAAACATACTGTGAATCCAGAGTTAGAGTTTCTACTGAAACCCATTCCACTTATGCCAGATAAACGAACGTCTCTCTACATGCTCAATTCTGAGAGTTAACTGTGTGTGAAAGCCAAGAATCTTCTAGCTTGTTGGAAACACACAGACCTTTTGAGAGTGAAACTACACTACCTACATATATATGGGGATTTATAGCTCCAAAGCGGTTTTACAGTTAAAACTGCATGAATTTCAAACTGGCAATAGGGAACTTACTGAGAGACAAAAGTTCGTGTTTCTACTGCAAACCATTCCCTTTATGCCAGATGAATGAAAGTCTTTCCATATGCTCAATTTTGAGAGTTATGTGTGTGTGATTGTCGTCAAGGTTATAGCTTGTTGGGATCACACAGCTTCTTCTGAGAGTGAAAACACACTACGTACATATATATGTGGAGGCAGAAGATATACCTCGGTTTTAGAGTGGAAACAGCATGAATTTTAAATGGTTACTGGGAAACATACTGATAAACCAGAGATTGTGTTTATACTGCAACCCATTTACTTTATGTTAAATGAACGAAAGTCTCTCCACATGCTAAATTCTGAGAGTTAAGTGTGTGTGAAACAAGTCAATTTGCTAGCCTGTTTGGAAAACACAGTTTCTTGTGAGTGAAACTACACTACATTTATATATATGGGGAGGCACTAGATCCAACTAGGTTTTACAGTGAAAACTACATGAACTTCAAACCAGCAGTAGGAAGCAAACTGAAAAAGCAGAGGTAGTGTTTCTACTGCAAAGTATTCCATTTATACTACATGAACAAATGTCTCTCCACATGCTCAATTCTGAGAGTTAAGTGTGTGTGAAAGCCCTCAATTTCCTAGCTTCTTGGGAACACACAGTTAGTGTTGAGACTGAAATTACACTAAATACATAATATGGGGAGGCACAAACTCCAACACGATTTTACAGTGAAAACTGCATGAACTTCAAACTGGCACTAGGAAACTTATTGAGATTCCAGTTTTAATGTTTCTACTGCAACTGATTACATTTTTGCCAGATGAACGAACATCTCTCCACATACTTAATTCTTGGAGTTAAGTGTGTGTGAAAGCCATTAATTTCCTGGATTGTTGGGAACACACAGTTTCTTTAGAGTGTGAACTACAGTACATACATATATATGGGGACGGACTTGATCCAACTCAGTTTTACTGTGAATACTGCATGAAAATCAAACTGGCACTAGGAAACATACTGAGAAACCAGAGTGAGTGTTTCTACTGCAACCCATTCTATTATGCCAGATGAATGAACGTCTCTTCACATGCTGAATTCTGAGAGATAAGTGTTTGTGAAATCCATCAATCTCTGAGCTTGTTGGGAAAACACAGTTTGTTTTGAGAATGAAACTACACTACATACATATACATTGGGAGGAACAAGCTCTAACTCAATTTTACAGAGAAAACTGCATGAACTTCAAACTGACACTAGGAATCATACCGAGAAACCAGAGTTAGTGTTTGTACAGAAACCCATCCTCTTTAAGGTAGATGAGCAAGGGTGTCTCACCAGCTCAATTCTGAGATTTAAGTACGTGTGAAATCCGACAATCTGCTAGCTTGTTGCGAACACACAGTTTGTTTTGAGAGTGAAAATAGACTACAAACATGTATATGGGGGAGTCCTATTTCCAAATCTGTTTTACACTGACAACTGCATGAACTAAAAAACAGCACTAGGAAACATACTGAGAGACCAGAGTTCCTGTTTCTACTGCCACCCATTCCCTTTATGCTAGATGAACCAAAATCTCTCCACATGATCAATTCTGAGGGTTAAGTGTGTGTTAAAATTGTCAGTCTCCGAGCTTGTTGGGAACACACAGTTTGTTCTGAGACTGAAATTACAATACAAACATAATGAGGGGGGCAAGCTCCCACCCGGTTTTAAAGTGAAAACTCCATGAACTTCACACAGGAACTAGTAAACCTAATGAGAGACCAGAAATATTGCTCCTAATGCATCCCATTCCACTTATGCTAGATGAACGAATGTCTCACTACATGCTCAATTCTGAGAGTTAAGTGTGTGTGAAAGCTGTCAATCTCTTAGCTTTTTGGGAACACACCATTACTATTGGGAATGAAACAACACTGCATACATAATATGGAAGGGACAAGCTCCAAATCGGGTTTACAGTGAAAACTGCATGAACTTCAAAGCGGCACTAGGAAACATACTGAGAAAACAGAGTTATTGTTTCGACTGCAACCCATTCCATTTATTTTCGATAAATGAACATCTGTCCTCAAGTTTAATTCTGATAGTTAACTGTGTGTGTGTGAAACCTGCCAATCTCCTAGCTTGTTGGGAACACTCAGTTTCTTCTGAGGGTGAAACTACACTACATAAATAATATGGGGAAGCGCAAACTCCAAATTGATTTTAAAGTGAAAACTGCATGAATTTCAAACCGGCACTAGGAAACATACTGAGAGAGAGTTAGTGTTTCTACTGCAAACCATTTCCTTTATGCAAGATGAACGAAAGTCTCTCCACATGCTCAAATCTCAGAGTTAAGTGTGTAGGAAAGCTGTCAATCTGCTAGCTTATTGGGAATGCACAGTTTATTCTGAGAGTGAAACTACACTACATACTTATATATGGGGAGGCAATAGCTCCATCTCGTTTTTTCAGTGAAAACTGCATGAACTTCTAACTGGCACTAGGAAACATACTGAGAAACCAGAGTTTGTGTTTCTACAGATACCTGTTCCACTATGGCAGATGAACACACATCTCTCCACATGCTCAATTCTGAGAGTTTAGTGTGTGTGAAAGCTGTCAATATCCTAGCTTGTAAAAAACACACAGTTTCTTTTGAGAGTGAAAATACACTACATACATATATATTTGGATGCAGAATCTACTACTTGGTTTTACAGTAGAATATGCACGAAATTCAAACCGGCATTAGGAAACATACTGAGAAACCAGAGTAAGTGTTTCTACTGCAACCCATTCCCTTTAAGCTAGATGCACGAAACTCTCTCCACATGCTCAATTCTGAGAGTTTAGTGTATGTTAAAGCCATTAATTTGCTAGCTTGTTGGGAAAACACAGTTTCTTGTTAGTTGATCTACACTAAATTCATATATATGTGGAGGAAGTAGCTACAACTTGGTTTTACAGTAAAAACTGAATAAACTTCAAACCTCCACTAGGAAACTTACTGGGAAAACAGAGGTGTTGTTTTACTGCAACCCATTCCATTTAGGCTAGATGAATGAAAGTCTCTTGACATGTTCAAACCTGAGACTTAAGTGTGTGTGAATGCCGTTAATCTGCCTGCTTCTTGGGAACACACATTTCCTTATGAGGGTGAAACTACACTACATACATATATATGGTGGATTTCTACCTCCAAATGGGTTTTACATTGAAACAGCATGTACTACAAACGAGCACTAGGAAACATGCTGAGAGATCAATGGTTGTGTTTCTACTGCCACCCATTCCCTTTATGCTAGATGAACGGACGTCTCTCCACATGCACAATTCTGAGAGTTAAGAGTGTGTGAAAGCCATCAATCTCTTATCTTGCTGCGAACACACTGTTACTAAGAGACTGAATCTACACTACGTACATAATATGGGCAGTTACTAGCTCAAACTCGGTTTTACAGTGAAAATTTCATGAAATTCTAACTAGCACTATGAAACATACCGACAAATCAGAGTAACTGATTACAGTCCTTAATATTCCCTTTTGCTAGATGAATGAATGTCTCTACACCTACTCAAATCTCAGAGTTCAATGTGTGTGAAAGATGTCAATCACCTAGCTTGATGGGAACACAAAGTTTGTTTTGAGTGGGGAATTACACTACATATATTTATATGGGAAAGTACTAGATTCAACATGGTTTACAGTGAAAAATGCATGACTTTCAAATCGGCACAGGGATACAAATTGAGAAATCATAGTAAGTGTTTCCAGTTCTATTCATACCCTTTATGCTAGATGAGCGAATGCTTCCCCAGGTGCTCAATTCTGAGAGTTGCATGTGTGTGACAACAATCAATCAGCTTGCTTGTTGGGAATACACAGTTTGATTTGCGTGGGGAACTACACTAAATAAAAACATTTTTGAAAATTAACTCCAACATGGCTTTACAGTGAAAAATGCATGAACTTCAAACTGGCTTTAGGAAACATACTGAGAAATCAGAGTTAGTTTTTCTATTGCTACCCTTTCCCTTTATGATAGATTAATGAACGCCTCTCTGCATGCTCAATTCTGAGAACTGAATGTGTGTGAAAGCCAACAATCAATAGCTTGATGGGAACACAAGGATTCTTTTCAGTGGGGAAATGCACTACATACATATATATGGGGAGGTACTAGCTCCAAATAGGTTTTACACTAAAAACTGCATGAACTTCAAACTGGCACAAGCAAACATACTGAGAATTCAGAGCAAGTGTATCAACTGCTATCAATTATGTTTATGCTAGATGAACGACCACATCTCTATATGCTCAATTATGAGTGTTGAATGTGTGTGAAAGCCGTCAGTATCCTAGCTTGAAGAAACACAATGTTTCTTTTCAGTTGGGTGCTGCACTTCATAGATATATATGGAGAGGTACTAGCTACAACCCAGTTTTACAGTGAAAACTGCATAAACTTCAAACTGACACTAGGAAACATATTGAGAAATCAGGGTTAGTGTTTGTACTGCTAACCTTTCCATTTAAGCTAGATGAAGGAACACTTCTTTACCTACTCAATGAAGAGAGTTCAATGTGTGTGAAAGCCATCAATCACCTGACTTGTTGGGAACACACTGTTTGTTTTGAGTGGTTAACTGCACTACATATATATATATATATATGTTGGGATGTACTATCTCCACCTCTATTTTACAGTGAAAACTGCATGACAGTCAAACTGGCACTAAGAAACATACTGAGAAATCAGAGTAATTGTTTACAGTGCTACCCATTCACTTTATGCTGGATGAATGAATGCATCTATTCCTGCTCAATTCTGAGAGTTGAGTGTGTGAGAAATCATCAAAAGTCAAGCTTGTTGGCAACACACACTTTGTTTCCACTGGTGAACTACACTACATACATATATATGGGGTGGTAATAGCTCCAACTCTGTTTTACACTGAAAAATTTATGAAATTCAAACAGGCACTAGGAAACATACTGAGAAATCACTGTAAGTGTTTTTTTAAACTTTTTTATTGATTTATAATCATTTTAAAATGTTGTGTCAAATTCCAGTGTTCAGCACAATTTTTCAGTCATTCATGGACATATACACACTCATTGCCACAATTTTTTTCTCTGGGCACAGTAAGTGTTTCTAATACTACCCATTCCCTCTATGCTAGGTGAATGAACACTCTACACCTGCTCAATTCTGACAGTTCAATGTGTGTTAAAGCTGTTAATCACTTAGCTTATTAGGAACAACAGATTATTTTCAGTGGGGAAATACACTACTTACATATATATGGGGATGCACAAGCTGCAACTTGGTTTTACAGTGAAAACTGCATGAATTTCAAATCAGCACTGGGAAACATACTGGGAAACCAGAGTAAGTGTTTCTATTGTTACCCATTCCTTTTATACTAGATGAACGAATGCCTCTACACCTGCTTAACTCTGAGAAGTTCCTGTGTGTGAAAACCATCAATCACCTAGCTTGTTGGGAAAACACACTTTGTTTTGATAGGGTACTACACTTCATAGATATATAAGGGTAGATACTAGCTCCAACTCGGTTTTACCATGGAATTGCATGAACTTCAAACTGGCACTAGTAAACATACAGATAAATGAGAGCAATTGTTTACAGTGCTAACCATTCCCTTTATGCTAGATGAACGAATGCCTCTACACCTGCTCAATTCTGAGAGTTCAATGTGTGTAAAATTCATCAAACACCTATCTTGTTGGGAACACACAGTTTGTTTCCAGTGGGGAACTACACTACATAAATATATATGGGGAGGTACTAGCTCCAACTCGATTTTGCAGTGAAAAAATCATGAAATTCTAACTGGCACTATGAAACATACTGACAATCCAGAATAAGTGTTTACACTGCTACCCATTCCTTTATGCTAGATGAATGAATACCTCTACACCTACTCAATTCTGAGTTCATTGTTTGTGAAAGCTGTCAATCACATAGCTTGCTGGGAACACACAGTTTATTTTGAGTGGGAAAAAACACTAAATATATGTATATATGGATTTACTAGCTCCAACTCGGTTTTACAGTGAAAACTGCATGAGGTTCAAACTGGCACTAGAATACATACAGAAAAATCAGTGTAAGTGATTCAGGGCTAACCATCCTCTTTAAGCTAGATAAACAAATGCCTCTACACCTGCTCAATTGTGAGAGATCAATATGTCTAAAAGTCGTCAGTCACTTCGCTTGTTGGGAATACAAAGTTTGTTTTGAGTAAGGAACTACGCTACATACATATATATGGGGAGTTACTAGATTCAACTCAATTTTACTGTGAAAACTGCATGAACTTCAACCCGCACTTGGAAAAATACTGAGAAATCAGAGTAAGTGTTTATACTGATAACCAATCCCTTTATGCTAGATGAATGAACGCCTTTTCACATGCTCAATTCTGAGAGTTGAAAGTGTGTGAAAGCTGTAACATAGCTTGTTGGAAAAACAGAGTTTATTTTGAGTAGGAAACTATACTTCATACATATATATATGGGGAGGTACAGGCTACAACTCGATTTTACAGTGAAAAGTGGATGAAATTCAAACCGAAACTAGGAAACATACTGACAAATCAGAGTAAGTGTTTCTACTGCTACCCATCCCATTTTTGCCTAATGAACGAGCGCCTCTACACCTTCTCAATTCTGAGAGTTGAATGTGTGAAAGCCATCCATCACCAAGCTTTTTGAAACGCAAAGTTTGTTTTGAGTGGGGAAATACGCTACATACATATATATAGGGAGGTAACAGCTCCAACTCGGGTTTACTGTAAAAACTGCATGAATTTCAAACCAGGACTAGGAAACAAACTGAGAAATCAGAGTAAGTGTTTCTACTTCTACCCATTCCCTTTATGCTAGATGAATGAATGCCTCTACACTTGCTCTATTCTGAGAGTTCATTGTGTGTGAAAGCCATCCATTACATAGCCTGTAGGGAATACACAGATTGTTTTGAGTGGGGAACTACACTACATAAATATATATGGGTTTGTGCTATCTGGAACTCTGTTTACTGTGATAATTGCATGAATTTCATACTGGCACTATGAAACATACTGAGAAATCAGAGTAAGTGTTTCTTTGTTACCCATTCCCTTTATGCTAGATGAATGAACACTTCTACACCTGCTCAATACTGAAAGTTTAATGTATGTCAAAACCATCAATCACCTAGCTTGTTGGGAACATACACTTTGTTTTGAATGGGGAACTACACTACATACATATATATTTGTGTAGATACTAGCTCCAACTCGGTTTTACAGTGAAAATTGCATGAACTTCAAACAGGCACTAGGAAACATACTGAGAAAACAGAGTAAGTGTTTCTACTGCTAACCATTTTCTTTATGCTAGATGAATGAACGCTTCTCCACATGATCATGTCTGAGATTTGAATCTGTGTGAACGCCATCAACCACCTACATTTTGGGAACAGACAGTTACTTTTGAGTTGGGAACTATAATACATACAAATAAATGGGGATGTACTAACTCCAACTCTGTTTTATAGTGAAAACTGCATGAACTTCAATCTGGCAGTAAGAAACATACTGAGATTTCAGAGTAAGTGTTTCTACTGCTACCCATTCCCTTTATGCTACATGAGAAAACGCCTGTCCACATGCTAAATTGTGAGAGTTGAATGTGTGTGAAATGCATTAATCAATGAGCTTGTTAGGAAAATGTAGTTTTTTTTGAGTGGGAACAACACTACATACATATATATGGGAAGACACTTGCTGCAAATTGGTTTTACAATGAAAACTGCATGAACGTCCAATTGGCACTAGGAAACTAACTGAGAAGTCAGAGTAAGTGTTTCTATTGCTTCCCATTCAACTTATGCTAGATGAACGAACGCCTCTAGACCTGCTCAATGTTGTGAGTTGAATGTGCAGAAAACCATTCATCACCTAACTTGTTGGGAACACACAGTTTGTATTTAGTGGGGAAATACACAACATAAATATATATTGAGGGATACTAGCTCATAATCGGTTTTACAGAGAAAATTTCATGAATTTCTAACCAGTAATAGGATTCATACTGAGAAATCACACTAAGTGTTTCTACTGCTAACAATTCCCTTTATACAAGAAGAATGAATGCCTGTCAACATGCTCACATCTGAGAGTTCAACGTGTGTGAAAGCTGTCAAACACCTAGCTTGTTGGGAAAACAGAGATTTTTCCAGTGGGGAACTACACTACATACATATATATGGGGAGGTACATGCTCCAAACTGGTTTTACGGTGAAAAATGTATGAACTTCTAACTGGCACTAGGAAACGTACTGAGAAATCAGAGTAAGTGATTATACTGATAACCATTCCCTATATGCTAGAAAAACGAATGCCTATACACCTCCTTAGTTCTGAGAGTTGTATGTGTGTGAAAGCTATCCATCACCTAGCTTTTTGGGAACACACAGTTTGTTTTGATTGGGGAACTACACTACATACATATAATATATGGGCATGTACTAGTTCCATCTCAGTTTTACAATGAAAACTGCATGAACTTCAAACCGGCACTAGGAAACACACTGAGAAATCAGAGAAACTTTTACACTGCTACCCATTCCCTTAATGCTAGATGAATGAACGCCTCTACACCTGCTTATTCTGAGAGTTCAATGTGTTTGAAATCCGTCAAACATCAAGCTTGTTGGGAACACATAGTTTGTTTCCATTGGGGAACTACACTACATACATATATATGTGAGGTATTAGCTTCAATATGGTTTTACATTGAAAACTGCATGAACTTCAAACCGGCACTAGGAAACGTTTTGAGAAATCAGAGTAAGTGTTTCTACTGCTACCCATTCCATTTATGATAGATGAATGAACAATTCTCCACGTGCTAAATTCTGAGGCTTGAATTTGTGTGAAATCCCATAATCACCTAGCTTGTTGGGAACACAAATTTCTTTTCAGTGGGGAAATGCACTATTTACATATACATGGGGATGTACTAGCTCCAACTCGGTTTTACAGTGAAAACTGCATGTACTTCAAATGGCACTAGGAAACATACTGACACACCAGAATAATTGTTTCTACTGCTAACCATTCCTTTTATGCTAGATGAATGAACGTCTCTACACCTACTGAATTCTCAGAGTTCAATGTGTGTGAAAGCGGTCAATCACCTAGCTTGGTGGGAACACAGATTTTGTTTTGATTGGGGAATAACACTTCATATATATATATATATATATATATATGGGGAAGTACTAGCTTCAACACAGTCTTATAGTGAAAAATACACAGGCTTCAAACCAGCACAAGGAAACATATTGAGAAACCATAGTAAGCATTTCCAATTCTACCCATTCCCTTTATAATAGATGAATGAACGCCTCAACAGGTGCTCAATATTGAGAGTCGAATGTGTGTGACAGCATTCTATCAACTTGCTTTTTGGTAACACACAGTTTGTTTTGAGTGGGGAACTAAGCTACAAAAATATATATTGGTAGGAAGTAGCTCCAACATGGTTTTACAGTGAAAACTGCATGAACTTCAAACTGGTATTAGGAAACATACTGAGAATTCACAGTTAATTATTCTACTGCTACCCTTTCCCTATATGCTAGATGAACTAATGCCTCTCCGCATGCTCAATTCTGAGAATTGAATGTGTGTAAAAGCCAACAATCATATAGATTCTTGGGAACACAAAGATTCTTTTCAGTGGGGAACAGCACTACATACATATATACGGGGATGTACTAGCTCCAAACGGTTTTACTGTGAAAAGTACGTGAACTTCAGACTGGCACTAGGAAACATACTGAGAAATCAGAGTAAGTGTTTCAACTGCTAGCCATTCCCTTTATGCTAGATGAAAGAACACATATTCATGTGCTCAATTTTGATTGTTGATGTGTGTGAAAGTCGTCAATATCCTAGCTTGAGGGAACACAATGTTTCTTTTCAGTTGGTGGCTGCACTACATACATTTATTGGGAGGTACTAGTCCCAACTCGTTTTTACTGTGAAAACAGCATGAAATTCAAACTGGCACTATGAAACAATCTTAGAAATAGGAGTAACTCTTTCCATTGCTACCCATTCCCTTTATGCTAGTTGAATGAACACCTCTACACCTGCTCAATTCTGAGAGTTCAATATGTGTGAGAGCCATCAATCACCTATCTTGTTGGGAACACACAGTTTGTTTTGAGTAGGGAACTACACTACATACATATATATGGGGAGGTACAAGCTCCAAGTCCATTTTACAGTGAAAACTTCATGAACATTAAAACTGCACTAGGAAACATACTGAGAAATCAGATTAAGTGTTTTTTCTGCTACCCATTCCCCTTATGCTAGATGAACGAATGCCTCTCCAAATGCTCAATTATTACAGTTGAATGTGTGTTAAAGCTATCACCTAGCTTGTTCAGAATACACAGTTAGTTTTGAGTGGGGAAGAACAGTACACGTATATATATATATTTATGGGGTGGTTCTAGCTTCAACTCCGTTTTACAGGGAAAATTTCATGAAATTCTAACTGGCTGTAGGAAAGATATAGAGAAATCACAGTAAGTGTTTCCAGTGCTACACATTTCCTTTATGCTTGATGAATGAATACCTCTCCACATGCTCAATTCTGGTAGTTGAATGTATGTGAAAGCCTCCAATCACTTAGCTTGTGGGAACACAAAGATTCTTTTCAGTGTGGAGCTGCACTACTTACATAGATATGGGTTCTACTAGCTCCAACTTGGTTTTATTTTGAAAACTGCATGATATTTAAACAGGCACAAGGAAGCATACCAAGAAATCAGACTAAGTCATTCTACTGCTAACCATTCTCTTTATAATTGATGAAAGAACGCCTCTCCATATGCTCATTTCTGAGAGTTGAATGTGTGTGAAAGTCATCAATCACATACCTTGTTGGGAACACACAGTTTTGTGTGGGGTACTACAGTACATACATACATATTGGGAGGTACTAGCTCCAACTCGATTTTACAGTGAAAACTGCATGAACTTCAAACCAGTACTAGGAAACATACTGAGAAACTAGAGAAAGTGTTTCTACTGCAACCCATTCCCTTTATGCTAGATGAACGAATGTCTCTCCACATGCTAAATTCTGAGACTTGAATTTGTGTGAAATCCCTTAATCACCTAGCTTGTTGGGAACACAAAGTTTCTTTTCAGTGGGAAAATGCACTATTTACATATACATGGGGATGTACTAGCTCCAACTCGGTTTCACAGTGAAAACTGCATGAACTTCAAAATAGCACTAGCAAACATACTGAGTAATCAGAGTAAGTGTTTACAGTGCTACCCATTCCCTTTATGCTAGATGAAGGACTACCTATCCATGTGCTCAATTAAGAGAGTTGAATGTGTGTCAAAGCTGTCAATTACCTAGCTTGTTGGGAACACACTCTTTTAAGTGGGGTATTACCCTACATACATATATATTGGTAGGTACTAGCTCCATTTCGGTTTTACAGTGAAAACTGCATGAACTTCAAACAGGCACTAAGAAAAATACCGAGGAACCAGAGATAGTGTTTCTACTGCAACCCATTCTATTTATGCTAGAGGAACGAATGTCTGTCCACATGCTCAATTCTGAGAGTTACGCATGTATGAAAGCCATCAATCCGCTAGCTTGTTGGGAGCACACAGTTTATTTGGGCATGAAACTTCAATACATACATATATATTGGGAGGCACTAGCTCCAACTCAGTTTCACAGTGAAAACTGCATGAAATTCAAACCATCACTAGGAAACATACTGTGAATCCAGAGTTAGAGTTTCTACTGAAACCCATTCCACTTATGCCAGATAAACGAACGTCTCTCTACATGCTCAATTCTGAGAGTTAACTGTGTGTGAAAGCCAAGAATCTTCTAGCTTGTTGGAAACACACAGACCTTTTGAGAGTGAAACTACACTACCTACATATATATGGGGATTTATAGCTCCAAAGCGGTTTTACAGTTAAAACTGCATGAATTTCAAACTGGCAATAGGGAACTTACTGAGAGACAAAAGTTCGTGTTTCTACTGCAAACCATTCCCTTTATGCCAGATGAATGAAAGTCTTTCCATATGCTCAATTTTGAGAGTTATGTGTGTGTGATTGTCGTCAAGGTTATAGCTTGTTGGGATCACACAGCTTCTTCTGAGAGTGAAAACACACTACGTACATATATATGTGGAGGCAGAAGATATACCTCGGTTTTAGAGTGGAAACAGCATGAATTTTAAATGGTTACTGGGAAACATACTGATAAACCAGAGATTGTGTTTATACTGCAACCCATTTACTTTATGTTAAATGAACGAAAGTCTCTCCACATGCTAAATTCTGAGAGTTAAGTGTGTGTGAAACAAGTCAATTTGCTAGCCTGTTTGGAAAACACAGTTTCTTGTGAGTGAAACTACACTACATTTATATATATGGGGAGGCACTAGATCCAACTAGGTTTTACAGTGAAAACTACATGAACTTCAAACCAGCAGTAGGAAGCATACTGAAAAAGCAGAGGTAGTGTTTCTACTGCAAAGTATTCCATTTATACTACATGAACAAATGTCTCTCCACATGCTCAATTCTGAGAGTTAAGTGTGTGTGAAAGCCCTCAATTTCCTAGCTTCTTGGGAACACACAGTTAGTGTTGAGACTGAAATTACACTAAATACATAATATGGGGAGGCACAAACTCCAACACGATTTTACAGTGAAAACTGCATGAACTTCAAACTGGCACTAGGAAACTTATTGAGATTCCAGTTTTAATGTTTCTACTGCAACTGATTACATTTTTGCCAGATGAACGAACATCTCTCCACATACTTAATTCTTGGAGTTAAGTGTGTGTGAAAGCCATTAATTTCCTGGATTGTTGGGAACACACAGTTTCTTTAGAGTGTGAACTACAGTACATACATATATATGGGGACGGACTTGATCCAACTCAGTTTTACTGTGAATACTGCATGAAAATCAAACTGGCACTAGGAAACATACTGAGAAACCAGAGTGAGTGTTTCTACTGCAACCCATTCTATTATGCCAGATGAATGAACGTCTCTTCACATGCTGAATTCTGAGAGATAAGTGTTTGTGAAATCCATCAATCTCTGAGCTTGTTGGGAAAACACAGTTTGTTTTGAGAATGAAACTACACTACATACATATACATTGGGAGGAACAAGCTCTAACTCAATTTTACAGAGAAAACTGCATGAACTTCAAACTGACACTAGGAATCATACCGAGAAACCAGAGTTAGTGTTTGTACAGAAACCCATCCTCTTTAAGGTAGATGAGCAAGGGTGTCTCACCAGCTCAATTCTGAGATTTAAGTACGTGTGAAATCCGACAATCTGCTAGCTTGTTGCGAACACACAGTTTGTTTTGAGAGTGAAAATAGACTACAAACATGTATATGGGGGAGTCCTATTTCCAAATCTGTTTTACACTGACAACTGCATGAACTAAAAAACAGCACTAGGAAACATACTGAGAGACCAGAGTTCCTGTTTCTACTGCCACCCATTCCCTTTATGCTAGATGAACCAAAATCTCTCCACATGATCAATTCTGAGGGTTAAGTGTGTGTTAAAATTGTCAGTCTCCGAGCTTGTTGGGAACACACAGTTTGTTCTGAGACTGAAATTACAAACATAATGAGGGGGGCAAGCTCCCACCCGGTTTTAAAGTGAAAACTCCATGAACTTCACACAGGAACTAGTAAACCTAATGAGAGACCAGAAATATTGCTCCTAATGCATCCCATTCCATTTATGCTAGATGAACGAATGTCTCACTACATGCTCAATTCTGAGAGTTAAGTGTGTGTGAAAGCTGTCAATCTCTTAGCTTTTTGGGAACACACCATTACTATTGGGAATGAAACAACACTGCATACATAATATGGAAGGGACAAGCTCCAAATCGGGTTTACAGTGAAAACTGCATGAACTTCAAAGCGGCACTAGGAAACATACTGAGAAAACAGAGTTATTGTTTCGACTGCAACCCATTCCATTTATTTTCGATAAATGAACATCTGTCCTCAAGTTTAATTCTGATAGTTAACTGTGTGTGTGTGAAACCTGCCAATCTCCTAGCTTGTTGGGAACACTCAGTTTCTTCTGAGGGTGAAACTACACTACATAAATAATATGGGGAAGCGCAAACTCCAAATTGATTTTAAAGTGAAAACTGCATGAATTTCAAACCGGCACTAGGAAACATACTGAGAGAGAGTTAGTGTTTCTACTGCAAACCATTTCCTTTATGCAAGATGAACGAAAGTCTCTCCACATGCTCAAATCTCAGAGTTAAGTGTGTAGGAAAGCTGTCAATCTGCTAGCTTATTGGGAATGCACAGTTTATTCTGAGAGTGAAACTACACTACATACTTATATATGGGGAGGCAATAGCTCCATCTCGTTTTTTCAGTGAAAACTGCATGAACTTCTAACTGGCACTAGGAAACATACTGAGAAACCAGAGTTTGTGTTTCTACAGATACCTGTTCCACTATGGCAGATGAACACACATCTCTCCACATGCTCAATTCTGAGAGTTTAGTGTGTGTGAAAGCTGTCAATATCCTAGCTTGTAAAAAACACACAGTTTCTTTTGAGAGTGAAAATACACTACATACATATATATTTGGATGCAGAATCTACTACTTGGTTTTACAGTAGAATATGCACGAAATTCAAACCGGCATTAGGAAACATACTGAGAAACCAGAGTAAGTGTTTCTACTGCAACCCATTCCCTTTAAGCTAGATGCACGAAACTCTCTCCACATGCTCAATTCTGAGAGTTTAGTGTATGTTAAAGCCATTAATTTGCTAGCTTGTTGGGAAAACACAGTTTCTTGTTAGTTGATCTACACTAAATTCATATATATGTGGAGGAAGTAGCTACAACTTGGTTTTACAGTAAAAACTGAATAAACTTCAAACCTCCACTAGGAAACTTACTGGGAAAACAGAGGTGTTGTTTTACTGCAACCCATTCCATTTAGGCTAGATGAATGAAAGTCTCTTGACATGTTCAAACCTGAGACTTAAGTGTGTGTGAATGCCGTTAATCTGCCTGCTTCTTGGGAACACACATTTCCTTATGAGGGTGAAACTACACTACATACATATATATGGTGGATTTCTACCTCCAAATGGGTTTTACATTGAAACAGCATGTACTACAAACGAGCACTAGGAAACATGCTGAGAGATCAATGGTTGTGTTTCTACTGCCACCCATTCCCTTTATGCTAGATGAACGGACGTCTCTCCACATGCACAATTCTGAGAGTTAAGAGTGTGTGAAAGCCATCAATCTCTTATCTTGCTGCGAACACACTGTTACTAAGAGACTGAATCTACACTACGTACATAATATGGGCAGTTACTAGCTCAAACTCGGTTTTACAGTGAAAATTTCATGAAATTCTAACTAGCACTATGAAACATACCGACAAATCAGAGTAACTGATTACAGTCCTTAATATTCCCTTTTGCTAGATGAATGAATGTCTCTACACCTACTCAAATCTCAGAGTTCAATGTGTGTGAAAGATGTCAATCACCTAGCTTGATGGGAACACAAAGTTTGTTTTGAGTGGGGAATTACACTACATATATTTATATGGGAAAGTACTAGATTCAACATGGTTTACAGTGAAAAATGCATGACTTTCAAATCGGCACAGGGATACAAATTGAGAAATCATAGTAAGTGTTTCCAGTTCTATTCATACCCTTTATGCTAGATGAGCGAATGCTTCCCCAGGTGCTCAATTCTGAGAGTTGCATGTGTGTGACAACAATCAATCAGCTTGCTTGTTGGGAATACACAGTTTGATTTGCGTGGGGAACTACACTAAATAAAAACATTTTTGAAAATTAACTCCAACATGGCTTTACAGTGAAAAATGCATGAACTTCAAACTGGCTTTAGGAAACATACTGAGAAATCAGAGTTAGTTTTTCTATTGCTACCCTTTCCCTTTATGATAGATTAATGAACGCCTCTCTGCATGCTCAATTCTGAGAACTGAATGTGTGTGAAAGCCAACAATCAATAGCTTGATGGGAACACAAGGATTCTTTTCAGTGGGGAAATGCACTACATACATATATATGGGGAGGTACTAGCTCCAAATAGGTTTTACACTAAAAACTGCATGAACTTCAAACTGGCACAAGCAAACATACTGAGAATTCAGAGCAAGTGTATCAACTGCTATCAATTATGTTTATGCTAGATGAACGACCACATCTCTATATGCTCAATTATGAGTGTTGAATGTGTGTGAAAGCCGTCAGTATCCTAGCTTGAAGAAACACAATGTTTCTTTTCAGTTGGGTGCTGCACTTCATAGATATATATGGAGAGGTACTAGCTACAACCCAGTTTTACAGTGAAAACTGCATAAACTTCAAACTGACACTAGGAAACATATTGAGAAATCAGGGTTAGTGTTTGTACTGCTAACCTTTCCATTTAAGCTAGATGAAGGAACACTTCTTTACCTACTCAATGAAGAGAGTTCAATGTGTGTGAAAGCCATCAATCACCTGACTTGTTGGGAACACACTGTTTGTTTTGAGTGGTTAACTGCACTACATATATATATATATATATGTTGGGATGTACTATCTCCACCTCTATTTTACAGTGAAAACTGCATGACAGTCAAACTGGCACTAAGAAACATACTGAGAAATCAGAGTAATTGTTTACAGTGCTACCCATTCACTTTATGCTGGATGAATGAATGCATCTATTCCTGCTCAATTCTGAGAGTTGAGTGTGTGAGAAATCATCAAAAGTCAAGCTTGTTGGCAACACACACTTTGTTTCCACTGGTGAACTACACTACATACATATATATGGGGTGGTAATAGCTCCAACTCTGTTTTACACTGAAAAATTTATGAAATTCAAACAGGCACTAGGAAACATACTGAGAAATCACTGTAAGTGTTTTTTTAAACTTTTTTATTGATTTATAATCATTTTAAAATGTTGTGTCAAATTCCAGTGTTCAGCACAATTTTTCAGTCATTCATGGACATATACACACTCATTGCCACAATTTTTTTCTCTGGGCACAGTAAGTGTTTCTAATACTACCCATTCCCTCTATGCTAGGTGAATGAACACTCTACACCTGCTCAATTCTGACAGTTCAATGTGTGTTAAAGCTGTTAATCACTTAGCTTATTAGGAACAACAGATTATTTTCAGTGGGGAAATACACTACTTACATATATATGGGGATGCACAAGCTGCAACTTGGTTTTACAGTGAAAACTGCATGAATTTCAAATCAGCACTGGGAAACATACTGGGAAACCAGAGTAAGTGTTTCTATTGTTACCCATTCCTTTTATACTAGATGAACGAATGCCTCTACACCTGCTTAACTCTGAGAAGTTCCTGTGTGTGAAAACCATCAATCACCTAGCTTGTTGGGAAAACACACTTTGTTTTGATAGGGTACTACACTTCATAGATATATAAGGGTAGATACTAGCTCCAACTCGGTTTTACCATGGAATTGCATGAACTTCAAACTGGCACTAGTAAACATACAGATAAATGAGAGCAATTGTTTACAGTGCTAACCATTCCCTTTATGCTAGATGAACGAATGCCTCTACACCTGCTCAATTCTGAGAGTTCAATGTGTGTAAAATTCATCAAACACCTATCTTGTTGGGAACACACAGTTTGTTTCCAGTGGGGAACTACACTACATAAATATATATGGGGAGGTACTAGCTCCAACTCGATTTTGCAGTGAAAAATTCATGAAATTCTAACTGGCACTATGAAACATACTGACAATCCAGAATAAGTGTTTACACTGCTACCCATTCCTTTATGCTAGATGAATGAATACCTCTACACCTACTCAATTCTGAGTTCATTGTTTGTGAAAGCTGTCAATCACATAGCTTGCTGGGAACACACAGTTTATTTTGAGTGGGAAAAAACACTAAATATATGTATATATGGATTTACTAGCTCCAACTCGGTTTTACAGTGAAAACTGCATGAGGTTCAAACTGGCACTAGAATACATACAGAAAAATCAGTGTAAGTGATTCAGGGCTAACCATCCTCTTTAAGCTAGATAAACAAATGCCTCTACACCTGCTCAATTGTGAGAGATCAATATGTCTAAAAGTCGTCAGTCACTTCGCTTGTTGGGAATACAAAGTTTGTTTTGAGTAAGGAACTACGCTACATACATATATATGGGGAGTTACTAGATTCAACTCGATTTTACTGTGAAAACTGCATGAACTTCAACCCGCACTTGGAAAAATACTGAGAAATCAGAGTAAGTGTTTATACTGATAACCAATCCCTTTATGCTAGATGAATGAACGCCTTTTCACATGCTCAATTCTGAGAGTTGAAAGTGTGTGAAAGCTGTAACATAGCTTGTTGGAAAAACAGAGTTTATTTTGAGTAGGAAACTATACTTCATACATATATATATGGGGAGGTACAGGCTACAACTCGATTTTACAGTGAAAAGTGGATGAAATTCAAACCGAAACTAGGAAACATACTGACAAATCAGAGTAAGTGTTTCTACTGCTACCCATCCCATTTTTGCCTAATGAACGAGCGCCTCTACACCTTCTCAATTCTGAGAGTTGAATGTGTGAAAGCCATCCATCACCAAGCTTTTTGAAACGCAAAGTTTGTTTTGAGTGGGGAAATACGCTACATACATATATATAGGGAGGTAACAGCTCCAACTCGGGTTTACTGTAAAAACTGCATGAATTTCAAACCAGGACTAGGAAACAAACTGAGAAATCAGAGTAAGTGTTTCTACTTCTACCCATTCCCTTTATGCTAGATGAATGAATGCCTCTACACTTGCTCTATTCTGAGAGTTCATTGTGTGTGAAAGCCATCCATTACATAGCCTGTAGGGAATACACAGATTGTTTTGAGTGGGGAACTACACTACATAAATATATATGGGTTTGTGCTATCTGGAACTCTGTTTACTGTGATAATTGCATGAATTTCATACTGGCACTATGAAACATACTGAGAAATCAGAGTAAGTGTTTCTTTGTTACCCATTCCCTTTATGCTAGATGAATGAACACTTCTACACCTGCTCAATACTGAAAGTTTAATGTATGTCAAAACCATCAATCACCTAGCTTGTTGGGAACATACACTTTGTTTTGAATGGGGAACTACACTACATACATATATATTTGTGTAGATACTAGCTCCAACTCGGTTTTACAGTGAAAATTGCATGAACTTCAAACAGGCACTAGGAAACATACTGAGAAAACAGAGTAAGTGTTTCTACTGCTAACCATTTTCTTTATGCTAGATGAATGAACGCTTCTCCACATGATCATGTCTGAGATTTGAATCTGTGTGAACGCCATCAACCACCTACATTTTGGGAACAGACAGTTACTTTTGAGTTGGGAACTATAATACATACAAATAAATGGGGATGTACTAACTCCAACTCTGTTTTATAGTGAAAACTGCATGAACTTCAATCTGGCAGTAAGAAACATACTGAGATTTCAGAGTAAGTGTTTCTACTGCTACCCATTCCCTTTATGCTACATGAGAAAACGCCTGTCCACATGCTAAATTGTGAGAGTTGAATGTGTGTGAAATGCATTAATCAATGAGCTTGTTAGGAAAATGTAGTTTTTTTTGAGTGGGAACAACACTACATACATATATATGGGAAGACACTTGCTGCAAATTGGTTTTACAATGAAAACTGCATGAACGTCCAATTGGCACTAGGAAACTAACTGAGAAGTCAGAGTAAGTGTTTCTATTGCTTCCCATTCAACTTATGCTAGATGAACGAACGCCTCTAGACCTGCTCAATGTTGTGAGTTGAATGTGCAGAAAACCATTCATCACCTAACTTGTTGGGAACACACAGTTTGTATTTAGTGGGGAAATACACAACATAAATATATATTGAGGGATACTAGCTCATAATCGGTTTTACAGAGAAAATTTCATGAATTTCTAACCAGTAATAGGATTCATACTGAGAAATCACACTAAGTGTTTCTACTGCTAACAATTCCCTTTATACAAGAAGAATGAATGCCTGTCAACATGCTCACATCTGAGAGTTCAACGTGTGTGAAAGCTGTCAAACACCTAGCTTGTTGGGAAAACAGAGATTTTTCCAGTGGGGAACTACACTACATACATATATATGGGGAGGTACATGCTCCAAACTGGTTTTACGGTGAAAAATGTATGAACTTCTAACTGGCACTAGGAAACGTACTGAGAAATCAGAGTAAGTGATTATACTGATAACCATTCCCTATATGCTAGAAAAACGAATGCCTATACACCTCCTTAGTTCTGAGAGTTGTATGTGTGTGAAAGCTATCCATCACCTAGCTTTTTGGGAACACACAGTTTGTTTTGATTGGGGAACTACACTACATACATATAATATATGGGCATGTACTAGTTCCATCTCAGTTTTACAATGAAAACTGCATGAACTTCAAACCGGCACTAGGAAACACACTGAGAAATCAGAGAAACTTTTACACTGCTACCCATTCCCTTAATGCTAGATGAATGAACGCCTCTACACCTGCTTATTCTGAGAGTTCAATGTGTTTGAAATCCGTCAAACATCAAGCTTGTTGGGAACACATAGTTTGTTTCCATTGGGGAACTACACTACATACATATATATGTGAGGTATTAGCTTCAATATGGTTTTACATTGAAAACTGCATGAACTTCAAACCGGCACTAGGAAACGTTTTGAGAAATCAGAGTAAGTGTTTCTACTGCTACCCATTCCATTTATGATAGATGAATGAACAATTCTCCACGTGCTAAATTCTGAGGCTTGAATTTGTGTGAAATCCCATAATCACCTAGCTTGTTGGGAACACAAATTTCTTTTCAGTGGGGAAATGCACTATTTACATATACATGGGGATGTACTAGCTCCAACTCGGTTTTACAGTGAAAACTGCATGTACTTCAAATGGCACTAGGAAACATACTGACACACCAGAATAATTGTTTCTACTGCTAACCATTCCTTTTATGCTAGATGAATGAACGTCTCTACACCTACTGAATTCTCAGAGTTCAATGTGTGTGAAAGCGGTCAATCACCTAGCTTGGTGGGAACACAGATTTTGTTTTGATTGGGGAATAACACTTCATATATATATATATATATATGGGGAAGTACTAGCTTCAACACAGTCTTATAGTGAAAAATACACAGGCTTCAAACCAGCACAAGGAAACATATTGAGAAACCATAGTAAGCATTTCCAATTCTACCCATTCCCTTTATAATAGATGAATGAACGCCTCAACAGGTGCTCAATATTGAGAGTCGAATGTGTGTGACAGCATTCTATCAACTTGCTTTTTGGTAACACACAGTTTGTTTTGAGTGGGGAACTAAGCTACAAAAATATATATTGGTAGGAAGTAGCTCCAACATGGTTTTACAGTGAAAACTGCATGAACTTCAAACTGGTATTAGGAAACATACTGAGAATTCACAGTTAATTATTCTACTGCTACCCTTTCCCTATATGCTAGATGAACTAATGCCTCTCCGCATGCTCAATTCTGAGAATTGAATGTGTGTAAAAGCCAACAATCATATAGATTCTTGGGAACACAAAGATTCTTTTCAGTGGGGAACAGCACTACATACATATATACGGGGATGTACTAGCTCCAAACGGTTTTACTGTGAAAAGTACGTGAACTTCAGACTGGCACTAGGAAACATACTGAGAAATCAGAGTAAGTGTTTCAACTGCTAGCCATTCCCTTTATGCTAGATGAAAGAACACATATTCATGTGCTCAATTTTGATTGTTGATGTGTGTGAAAGTCGTCAATATCCTAGCTTGAGGGAACACAATGTTTCTTTTCAGTTGGTGGCTGCACTACATACATTTATTGGGAGGCAATAGTCCCAACTCGTTTTTACTGTGAAAACAGCATGAAATTCAAACTGGCACTATGAAACAATCTTAGAAATAGGAGTAACTCTTTCCATTGCTACCCATTCCCTTTATGCTAGTTGAATGAACACCTCTACACCTGCTCAATTCTGAGAGTTCAATATGTGTGAGAGCCATCAATCACCTATCTTGTTGGGAACACACAGTTTGTTTTGAGTAGGGAACTACACTACATACATATATATGGGGAGGTACAAGCTCCAAGTCCATTTTACAGTGAAAACTTCATGAACATTAAAACTGCACTAGGAAACATACTGAGAAATCAGATTAAGTGTTTTTTCTGCTACCCATTCCCCTTATGCTAGATGAACGAATGCCTCTCCAAATGCTCAATTATTACAGTTGAATGTGTGTTAAAGCTATCACCTAGCTTGTTCAGAATACACAGTTAGTTTTGAGTGGGGAAGAACAGTACACGTATATATATATATTTATGGGGTGGTTCTAGCTTCAACTCCGTTTTACAGGGAAAATTTCATGAAATTCTAACTGGCTGTAGGAAAGATATAGAGAAATCACAGTAAGTGTTTCCAGTGCTACACATTTCCTTTATGCTTGATGAATGAATACCTCTCCACATGCTCAATTCTGGTAGTTGAATGTATGTGAAAGCCTCCAATCACTTAGCTTGTGGGAACACAAAGATTCTTTTCAGTGTGGAGCTGCACTACTTACATAGATATGGGTTCTACTAGCTCCAACTTGGTTTTATTTTGAAAACTGCATGATATTTAAACAGGCACAAGGAAGCATACCAAGAAATCAGACTAAGTCATTCTACTGCTAACCATTCTCTTTATAATTGATGAAAGAACGCCTCTCCATATGCTCATTTCTGAGAGTTGAATGTGTGTGAAAGTCATCAATCACATACCTTGTTGGGAACACACAGTTTTGTGTGGGGTACTACAGTACATACATACATATTGGGAGGTACTAGCTCCAACTCGATTTTACAGTGAAAACTGCATGAACTTCAAACCAGTACTAGGAAACATACTGAGAAACTAGAGAAAGTGTTTCTACTGCAACCCATTCCCTTTATGCTAGATGAACGAATGTCTCTCCACATGCTAAATTCTGAGACTTGAATTTGTGTGAAATCCCTTAATCACCTAGCTTGTTGGGAACACAAAGTTTCTTTTCAGTGGGAAAATGCACTATTTACATATACATGGGGATGTACTAGCTCCAACTCGGTTTCACAGTGAAAACTGCATGAACTTCAAAATAGCACTAGCAAACATACTGAGTAATCAGAGTAAGTGTTTACAGTGCTACCCATTCCCTTTATGCTAGATGAAGGACTACCTATCCATATGCTCAATTAAGAGAGTTGAATGTGTGTCAAAGCTGTCAATTACCTAGCTTGTTGGGAACACACTCTTTTAAGTGGGGTATTACCCTACATACATATATATTGGTAGGTACTAGCTCCATTTCGGTTTTACAGTGAAAACTGCATGAACTTCAAACAGGCACTAAGAAAAATACCGAGGAACCAGAGATAGTGTTTCTACTGCAACCCATTCTATTTATGCTAGAGGAACGAATGTCTGTCCACATGCTCAATTCTGAGAGTTACGCATGTATGAAAGCCATCAATCCGCTAGCTTGTTGGGAGCACACAGTTTATTTGGGCATGAAACTTCAATACATACATATATATTGGGAGGCACTAGCTCCAACTCAGTTTCACAGTGAAAACTGCATGAAATTCAAACCATCACTAGGAAACATACTGTGAATCCAGAGTTAGAGTTTCTACTGAAACCCATTCCACTTATGCCAGATAAACGAACGTCTCTCTACATGCTCAATTCTGAGAGTTAACTGTGTGTGAAAGCCAAGAATCTTCTAGCTTGTTGGAAACACACAGACCTTTTGAGAGTGAAACTACACTACCTACATATATATGGGGATTTAAAGCTCCAAAGCGGTTTTACAGTTAAAACTGCATGAATTTCAAACTGGCAATAGGGAACTTACTGAGAGACAAAAGTTCGTGTTTCTACTGCAAACCATTCCCTTTATGCCAGATGAATGAAAGTCTTTCCATATGCTCAATTTTGAGAGTTATGTGTGTGTGATTGTCGTCAAGGTTATAGCTTGTTGGGATCACACAGCTTCTTCTGAGAGTGAAAACACACTACGTACATATATATGTGGAGGCAGAAGATATACCTCGGTTTTAGAGTGGAAACAGCATGAATTTTAAATGGTTACTGGGAAACATACTGATAAACCAGAGATTGTGTTTATACTGCAACCCATTTACTTTATGTTAAATGAACGAAAGTCTCTCCACATGCTAAATTCTGAGAGTTAAGTGTGTGTGAAACAAGTCAATTTGCTAGCCTGTTTGGAAAACACAGTTTCTTGTGAGTGAAACTACACTACATTTATATATATGGGGAGGCACTAGATCCAACTAGGTTTTACAGTGAAAACTACATGAACTTCAAACCAGCAGTAGGAAGCAAACTGAAAAAGCAGAGGTAGTGTTTCTACTGCAAAGTATTCCATTTATACTACATGAACAAATGTCTCTCCACATGCTCAATTCTGAGAGTTAAGTGTGTGTGAAAGCCCTCAATTTCCTAGCTTCTTGGGAACACACAGTTAGTGTTGAGACTGAAATTACACTAAATACATAATATGGGGAGGCACAAACTCCAACACGATTTTACAGTGAAAACTGCATGAACTTCAAACTGGCACTAGGAAACTTATTGAGATTCCAGTTTTAATGTTTCTACTGCAACTGATTACATTTTTGCCAGATGAACGAACATCTCTCCACATACTTAATTCTTGGAGTTAAGTGTGTGTGAAAGCCATTAATTTCCTGGATTGTTGGGAACACACAGTTTCTTTAGAGTGTGAACTACAGTACATACATATATATGGGGACGGACTTGATCCAACTCAGTTTTACTGTGAATACTGCATGAAAATCAAACTGGCACTAGGAAACATACTGAGAAACCAGAGTGAGTGTTTCTACTGCAACCCATTCTATTATGCCAGATGAATGAACGTCTCTTCACATGCTGAATTCTGAGAGATAAGTGTTTGTGAAATCCATCAATCTCTGAGCTTGTTGGGAAAACACAGTTTGTTTTGAGAATGAAACTACACTACATACATATACATTGGGAGGAACAAGCTCTAACTCAATTTTACAGAGAAAACTGCATGAACTTCAAACTGACACTAGGAATCATACCGAGAAACCAGAGTTAGTGTTTGTACAGAAACCCATCCTCTTTAAGGTAGATGAGCAAGGGTGTCTCACCAGCTCAATTCTGAGATTTAAGTACGTGTGAAATCCGACAATCTGCTAGCTTGTTGCGAACACACAGTTTGTTTTGAGAGTGAAAATAGACTACAAACATGTATATGGGGGAGTCCTATTTCCAAATCTGTTTTACACTGACAACTGCATGAACTAAAAAACAGCACTAGGAAACATACTGAGAGACCAGAGTTCCTGTTTCTACTGCCACCCATTCCCTTTATGCTAGATGAACCAAAATCTCTCCACATGATCAATTCTGAGGGTTAAGTGTGTGTTAAAATTGTCAGTCTCCGAGCTTGTTGGGAACACACAGTTTGTTCTGAGACTGAAATTACAATACAAACATAATGAGGGGGGCAAGCTCCCACCCGGTTTTAAAGTGAAAACTCCATGAACTTCACACAGGAACTAGTAAACCTAATGAGAGACCAGAAATATTGCTCCTAATGCATCCCATTCCACTTATGCTAGATGAACGAATGTCTCACTACATGCTCAATTCTGAGAGTTAAGTGTGTGTGAAAGCTGTCAATCTCTTAGCTTTTTGGGAACACACCATTACTATTGGGAATGAAACAACACTGCATACATAATATGGAAGGGACAAGCTCCAAATCGGGTTTACAGTGAAAACTGCATGAACTTCAAAGCGGCACTAGGAAACATACTGAGAAAACAGAGTTATTGTTTCGACTGCAACCCATTCCATTTATTTTCGATAAATGAACATCTGTCCTCAAGTTTAATTCTGATAGTTAACTGTGTGTGTGTGAAACCTGCCAATCTCCTAGCTTGTTGGGAACACTCAGTTTCTTCTGAGGGTGAAACTACACTACATAAATAATATGGGGAAGCGCAAACTCCAAATTGATTTTAAAGTGAAAACTGCATGAATTTCAAACCGGCACTAGGAAACATACTGAGAGAGAGTTAGTGTTTCTACTGCAAACCATTTCCTTTATGCAAGATGAACGAAAGTCTCTCCACATGCTCAAATCTCAGAGTTAAGTGTGTAGGAAAGCTGTCAATCTGCTAGCTTATTGGGAATGCACAGTTTATTCTGAGAGTGAAACTACACTACATACTTATATATGGGGAGGCAATAGCTCCATCTCGTTTTTTCAGTGAAAACTGCATGAACTTCTAACTGGCACTAGGAAACATACTGAGAAACCAGAGTTTGTGTTTCTACAGATACCTGTTCCACTATGGCAGATGAACACACATCTCTCCACATGCTCAATTCTGAGAGTTTAGTGTGTGTGAAAGCTGTCAATATCCTAGCTTGTAAAAAACACACAGTTTCTTTTGAGAGTGAAAATACACTACATACATATATATTTGGATGCAGAATCTACTACTTGGTTTTACAGTAGAATATGCACGAAATTCAAACCGGCATTAGGAAACATACTGAGAAACCAGAGTAAGTGTTTCTACTGCAACCCATTCCCTTTAAGCTAGATGCACGAAACTCTCTCCACATGCTCAATTCTGAGAGTTTAGTGTATGTTAAAGCCATTAATTTGCTAGCTTGTTGGGAAAACACAGTTTCTTGTTAGTTGATCTACACTAAATTCATATATATGTGGAGGAAGTAGCTACAACTTGGTTTTACAGTAAAAACTGAATAAACTTCAAACCTCCACTAGGAAACTTACTGGGAAAACAGAGGTGTTGTTTTACTGCAACCCATTCCATTTAGGCTAGATGAATGAAAGTCTCTTGACATGTTCAAACCTGAGACTTAAGTGTGTGTGAATGCCGTTAATCTGCCTGCTTCTTGGGAACACACATTTCCTTATGAGGGTGAAACTACACTACATACATATATATGGTGGATTTCTACCTCCAAATGGGTTTTACATTGAAACAGCATGTACTACAAACGAGCACTAGGAAACATGCTGAGAGATCAATGGTTGTGTTTCTACTGCCACCCATTCCCTTTATGCTAGATGAACGGACGTCTCTCCACATGCACAATTCTGAGAGTTAAGAGTGTGTGAAAGCCATCAATCTCTTATCTTGCTGCGAACACACTGTTACTAAGAGACTGAATCTACACTACGTACATAATATGGGCAGTTACTAGCTCAAACTCGGTTTTACAGTGAAAATTTCATGAAATTCTAACTAGCACTATGAAACATACCGACAAATCAGAGTAACTGATTACAGTCCTTAATATTCCCTTTTGCTAGATGAATGAATGTCTCTACACCTACTCAAATCTCAGAGTTCAATGTGTGTGAAAGATGTCAATCACCTAGCTTGATGGGAACACAAAGTTTGTTTTGAGTGGGGAATTACACTACATATATTTATATGGGAAAGTACTAGATTCAACATGGTTTACAGTGAAAAATGCATGACTTTCAAATCGGCACAGGGATACAAATTGAGAAATCATAGTAAGTGTTTCCAGTTCTATTCATACCCTTTATGCTAGATGAGCGAATGCTTCCCCAGGTGCTCAATTCTGAGAGTTGCATGTGTGTGACAACAATCAATCAGCTTGCTTGTTGGGAATACACAGTTTGATTTGCGTGGGGAACTACACTAAATAAAAACATTTTTGAAAATTAACTCCAACATGGCTTTACAGTGAAAAATGCATGAACTTCAAACTGGCTTTAGGAAACATACTGAGAAATCAGAGTTAGTTTTTCTATTGCTACCCTTTCCCTTTATGATAGATTAATGAACGCCTCTCTGCATGCTCAATTCTGAGAACTGAATGTGTGTGAAAGCCAACAATCAATAGCTTGATGGGAACACAAGGATTCTTTTCAGTGGGGAAATGCACTACATACATATATATGGGGAGGTACTAGCTCCAAATAGGTTTTACACTAAAAACTGCATGAACTTCAAACTGGCACAAGCAAACATACTGAGAATTCAGAGCAAGTGTATCAACTGCTATCAATTATGTTTATGCTAGATGAACGACCACATCTCTATATGCTCAATTATGAGTGTTGAATGTGTGTGAAAGCCGTCAGTATCCTAGCTTGAAGAAACACAATGTTTCTTTTCAGTTGGGTGCTGCACTTCATAGATATATATGGAGAGGTACTAGCTACAACCCAGTTTTACAGTGAAAACTGCATAAACTTCAAACTGACACTAGGAAACATATTGAGAAATCAGGGTTAGTGTTTGTACTGCTAACCTTTCCATTTAAGCTAGATGAAGGAACACTTCTTTACCTACTCAATGAAGAGAGTTCAATGTGTGTGAAAGCCATCAATCACCTGACTTGTTGGGAACACACTGTTTGTTTTGAGTGGTTAACTGCACTACATATATATATATATATATGTTGGGATGTACTATCTCCACCTCTATTTTACAGTGAAAACTGCATGACAGTCAAACTGGCACTAAGAAACATACTGAGAAATCAGAGTAATTGTTTACAGTGCTACCCATTCACTTTATGCTGGATGAATGAATGCATCTATTCCTGCTCAATTCTGAGAGTTGAGTGTGTGAGAAATCATCAAAAGTCAAGCTTGTTGGCAACACACACTTTGTTTCCACTGGTGAACTACACTACATACATATATATGGGGTGGTAATAGCTCCAACTCTGTTTTACACTGAAAAATTTATGAAATTCAAACAGGCACTAGGAAACATACTGAGAAATCACTGTAAGTGTTTTTTTAAACTTTTTTTTTAAACTTTTTTATTGATTTATAATCATTTTAAAATGTTGTGTCAAATTCCAGTGTTCAGCACAATTTTTCAGTCATTCATGGACATATACACACTCATTGCCACAATTTTTTTCTCTGGGCACAGTAAGTGTTTCTAATACTACCCATTCCCTCTATGCTAGGTGAATGAACACTCTACACCTGCTCAATTCTGACAGTTCAATGTGTGTTAAAGCTGTTAATCACTTAGCTTATTAGGAACAACAGATTATTTTCAGTGGGGAAATACACTACTTACATATATATGGGGATGCACAAGCTGCAACTTGGTTTTACAGTGAAAACTGCATGAATTTCAAATCAGCACTGGGAAACATACTGGGAAACCAGAGTAAGTGTTTCTATTGTTACCCATTCCTTTTATACTAGATGAACGAATGCCTCTACACCTGCTTAACTCTGAGAAGTTCCTGTGTGTGAAAACCATCAATCACCTAGCTTGTTGGGAAAACACACTTTGTTTTGATAGGGTACTACACTTCATAGATATATAAGGGTAGATACTAGCTCCAACTCGGTTTTACCATGGAATTGCATGAACTTCAAACTGGCACTAGTAAACATACAGATAAATGAGAGCAATTGTTTACAGTGCTAACCATTCCCTTTATGCTAGATGAACGAATGCCTCTACACCTGCTCAATTCTGAGAGTTCAATGTGTGTAAAATTCATCAAACACCTATCTTGTTGGGAACACACAGTTTGTTTCCAGTGGGGAACTACACTACATAAATATATATGGGGAGGTACTAGCTCCAACTCGATTTTGCAGTGAAAAATTCATGAAATTCTAACTGGCACTATGAAACATACTGACAATCCAGAATAAGTGTTTACACTGCTACCCATTCCTTTATGCTAGATGAATGAATACCTCTACACCTACTCAATTCTGAGTTCATTGTTTGTGAAAGCTGTCAATCACATAGCTTGCTGGGAACACACAGTTTATTTTGAGTGGGAAAAAACACTAAATATATGTATATATGGATTTACTAGCTCCAACTCGGTTTTACAGTGAAAACTGCATGAGGTTCAAACTGGCACTAGAATACATACAGAAAAATCAGTGTAAGTGATTCAGGGCTAACCATCCTCTTTAAGCTAGATAAACAAATGCCTCTACACCTGCTCAATTGTGAGAGATCAATATGTCTAAAAGTCGTCAGTCACTTCGCTTGTTGGGAATACAAAGTTTGTTTTGAGTAAGGAACTACGCTACATACATATATATGGGGAGTTACTAGATTCAACTCGATTTTACTGTGAAAACTGCATGAACTTCAACCCGCACTTGGAAAAATACTGAGAAATCAGAGTAAGTGTTTATACTGATAACCAATCCCTTTATGCTAGATGAATGAACGCCTTTTCACATGCTCAATTCTGAGAGTTGAAAGTGTGTGAAAGCTGTAACATAGCTTGTTGGAAAAACAGAGTTTATTTTGAGTAGGAAACTATACTTCATACATATATATATGGGGAGGTACAGGCTACAACTCGATTTTACAGTGAAAAGTGGATGAAATTCAAACCGAAACTAGGAAACATACTGACAAATCAGAGTAAGTGTTTCTACTGCTACCCATCCCATTTTTGCCTAATGAACGAGCGCCTCTACACCTTCTCAATTCTGAGAGTTGAATGTGTGAAAGCCATCCATCACCAAGCTTTTTGAAACGCAAAGTTTGTTTTGAGTGGGGAAATACGCTACATACATATATATAGGGAGGTAACAGCTCCAACTCGGGTTTACTGTAAAAACTGCATGAATTTCAAACCAGGACTAGGAAACAAACTGAGAAATCAGAGTAAGTGTTTCTACTTCTACCCATTCCCTTTATGCTAGATGAATGAATGCCTCTACACTTGCTCTATTCTGAGAGTTCATTGTGTGTGAAAGCCATCCATTACATAGCCTGTAGGGAATACACAGATTGTTTTGAGTGGGGAACTACACTACATAAATATATATGGGTTTGTGCTATCTGGAACTCTGTTTACTGTGATAATTGCATGAATTTCATACTGGCACTATGAAACATACTGAGAAATCAGAGTAAGTGTTTCTTTGTTACCCATTCCCTTTATGCTAGATGAATGAACACTTCTACACCTGCTCAATACTGAAAGTTTAATGTATGTCAAAACCATCAATCACCTAGCTTGTTGGGAACATACACTTTGTTTTGAATGGGGAACTACACTACATACATATATATTTGTGTAGATACTAGCTCCAACTCGGTTTTACAGTGAAAATTGCATGAACTTCAAACAGGCACTAGGAAACATACTGAGAAAACAGAGTAAGTGTTTCTACTGCTAACCATTTTCTTTATGCTAGATGAATGAACGCTTCTCCACATGATCATGTCTGAGATTTGAATCTGTGTGAACGCCATCAACCACCTACATTTTGGGAACAGACAGTTACTTTTGAGTTGGGAACTATAATACATACAAATAAATGGGGATGTACTAACTCCAACTCTGTTTTATAGTGAAAACTGCATGAACTTCAATCTGGCAGTAAGAAACATACTGAGATTTCAGAGTAAGTGTTTCTACTGCTACCCATTCCCTTTATGCTACATGAGAAAACGCCTGTCCACATGCTAAATTGTGAGAGTTGAATGTGTGTGAAATGCATTAATCAATGAGCTTGTTAGGAAAATGTAGTTTTTTTGAGTGGGAACAACACTACATACATATATATGGGAAGACACTTGCTGCAAATTGGTTTTACAATGAAAACTGCATGAACGTCCAATTGGCACTAGGAAACTAACTGAGAAGTCAGAGTAAGTGTTCCTATTGCTTCCCATTCAACTTATGCTAGATGAACGAACGCCTCTAGACCTGCTCAATGTTGTGAGTTGAATGTGCAGAAATCCATTCATCACCTAACTTGTTGGGAACACACAGTTTGTATTTAGTGGGGAAATACACAACATAAATATATATTGAGGGATACTAGCTCATAATCGGTTTTACAGAGAAAATTTCATGAATTTCTAACCAGTAATAGGATTCATACTGAGAAATCACACTAAGTGTTTCTACTGCTAACAATTCCCTTTATACAAGAAGAATGAATGCCTGTCAACATGCTCACATCTGAGAGTTCAACGTGTGTGAAAGCTGTCAAACACCTAGCTTGTTGGGAAAACAGAGATTTTTCCAGTGGGGAACTACACTACATACATATATATGGGGAGGTACATGCTCCAAACTGGTTTTACGGTGAAAAATGTATGAACTTCTAACTGGCACTAGGAAACGTACTGAGAAATCAGAGTAAGTGATTATACTGATAACCATTCCCTATATGCTAGAAAAACGAATGCCTATACACCTCCTTAGTTCTGAGAGTTGTATGTGTGTGAAAGCTATCCATCACCTAGCTTTTTGGGAACACACAGTTTGTTTTGATTGGGGAACTACACTACATACATATAATATATGGGCATGTACTAGTTCCATCTCAGTTTTACAATGAAAACTGCATGAACTTCAAACCGGCACTAGGAAACACACTGAGAAATCAGAGAAACTTTTACACTGCTACCCATTCCCTTAATGCTAGATGAATGAACGCCTCTACACCTGCTTATTCTGAGAGTTCAATGTGTTTGAAATCCGTCAAACATCAAGCTTGTTGGGAACACATAGTTTGTTTCCATTGGGGAACTACACTACATACATATATATGTGAGGTATTAGCTTCAATATGGTTTTACATTGAAAACTGCATGAACTTCAAACCGGCACTAGGAAACGTTTTGAGAAATCAGAGTAAGTGTTTCTACTGCTACCCATTCCATTTATGATAGATGAATGAACAATTCTCCACGTGCTAAATTCTGAGGCTTGAATTTGTGTGAAATCCCATAATCACCTAGCTTGTTGGGAACACAAATTTCTTTTCAGTGGGGAAATGCACTATTTACATATACATGGGGATGTACTAGCTCCAACTCGGTTTTACAGTGAAAACTGCATGTACTTCAAATGGCACTAGGAAACATACTGACACACCAGAATAATTGTTTCTACTGCTAACCATTCCTTTTATGCTAGATGAATGAACGTCTCTACACCTACTGAATTCTCAGAGTTCAATGTGTGTGAAAGCGGTCAATCACCTAGCTTGGTGGGAACACAGATTTTGTTTTGATTGGGGAATAACACTTCATAAATATATATATATATATACATATATGGGGAAGTACTAGCTTCAACACAGTCTTATAGTGAAAAATACACAGGCTTCAAACCAGCACAAGGAAACATATTGAGAAACCATAGTAAGCATTTCCAATTCTACCCATTCCCTTTATAATAGATGAATGAACGCCTCAACAGGTGCTCAATATTGAGAGTCGAATGTGTGTGACAGCATTCTATCAACTTGCTTTTTGGTAACACACAGTTTGTTTTGAGTGGGGAACTAAGCTACAAAAATATATATTGGTAGGAAGTAGCTCCAACATGGTTTTACAGTGAAAACTGCATGAACTTCAAACTGGTATTAGGAAACATACTGAGAATTCACAGTTAATTATTCTACTGCTACCCTTTCCCTATATGCTAGATGAACTAATGCCTCTCCGCATGCTCAACTCTGAGAATTGAATGTGTGTAAAAGCCAACAATCATATAGATTCTTGGGAACACAAAGATTCTTTTCAGTGGGGAACAGCACTACATACATATATACGGGGATGTACTAGCTCCAAACGGTTTTACTGTGAAAAGTACGTGAACTTCAGACTGGCACTAGGAAACATACTGAGAAATCAGAGTAAGTGTTTCAACTGCTAGCCATTCCCTTTATGCTAGATGAAAGAACACATATTCATGTGCTCAATTTTGATTGTTGATGTGTGTGAAAGTCGTCAATATCCTAGCTTGAGGGAACACAATGTTTCTTTTCAGTTGGTGGCTGCACTACATACATTTATTGGGAGGTACTAGTCCCAACTCGTTTTTACTGTGAAAACAGCATGAAATTCAAACTGGCACTATGAAACAATCTTAGAAATAGGAGTAACTCTTTCCATTGCTACCCATTCCCTTTATGCTAGTTGAATGAACACCTCTACACCTGCTCAATTCTGAGAGTTCAATATGTGTGAGAGCCATCAATCACCTATCTTGTTGGGAACACACAGTTTGTTTTGAGTAGGGAACTACACTACATACATATATATGGGGAGGTACAAGCTCCAAGTCCATTTTACAGTGAAAACTTCATGAACATTAAAACTGCACTAGGAAACATACTGAGAAATCAGATTAAGTGTTTTTTCTGCTACCCATTCCCCTTATGCTAGATGAACGAATGCCTCTCCAAATGCTCAATTATTACAGTTGAATGTGTGTTAAAGCTATCACCTAGCTTGTTCAGAATACACAGTTAGTTTTGAGTGGGGAAGAACAGTACACGTATATATATATATATTTGTGGGGTGGTTCTAGCTTCAACTCCGTTTTACAGGGAAAATTTCATGAAATTCTAACTGGCTGTAGGAAAGATATAGAGAAATCACAGTAAGTGTTTCCAGTGCTACACATTTCCTTTATGCTTGATGAATGAATACCTCTCCACATGCTCAATTCTGGTAGTTGAATGTATGTGAAAGCCTCCAATCACTTAGCTTGTGGGAACACAAAGATTCTTTTCAGTGTGGAGCTGCACTACTTACATAGATATGGGTTCTACTAGCTCCAACTTGGTTTTATTTTGAAAACTGCATGATATTTAAACAGGCACAAGGAAGCATACCAAGAAATCAGACTAAGTCATTCTACTGCTAACCATTCTCTTTATAATTGATGAAAGAACGCCTCTCCATATGCTCATTTCTGAGAGTTGAATGTGTGTGAAAGTCATCAATCACATACCTTGTTGGGAACACACAGTTTTGTGTGGGGTACTACAGTACATACATACATATTGGGAGGTACTAGCTCCAACTCGATTTTACAGTGAAAACTGCATGAACTTCAAACCAGTACTAGGAAACATACTGAGAAACTAGAGAAAGTGTTTCTACTGCAACCCATTCCCTTTATGCTAGATGAACGAATGTCTCTCCACATGCTAAATTCTGAGACTTGAATTTGTGTGAAATCCCTTAATCACCTAGCTTGTTGGGAACACAAAGTTTCTTTTCAGTGGGAAAATGCACTATTTACATATACATGGGGATGTACTAGCTCCAACTCGGTTTCACAGTGAAAACTGCATGAACTTCAAAATAGCACTAGCAAACATACTGAGTAATCAGAGTAAGTGTTTACAGTGCTACCCATTCCCTTTATGCTAGATGAAGGACTACCTATCCATGTGCTCAATTAAGAGAGTTGAATGTGTGTCAAAGCTGTCAATTACCTAGCTTGTTGGGAACACACTCTTTTAAGTGGGGTATTACCCTACATACATATATATTGGTAGGTACTAGCTCCATTTCGGTTTTACAGTGAAAACTGCATGAACTTCAAACAGGCACTAAGAAAAATACCGAGGAACCAGAGATAGTGTTTCTACTGCAACCCATTCTATTTATGCTAGAGGAACGAATGTCTGTCCACATGCTCAATTCTGAGAGTTACGCATGTATGAAAGCCATCAATCCGCTAGCTTGTTGGGAGCACACAGTTTATTTGGGCATGAAACTTCAATACATACATATATATTGGGAGGCAATAGCTCCAACTAAGTTTCACAGTGAAAACTGCATGAAATTCAAACCATCACTAGGAAACATACTGTGAATCCAGAGTTAGAGTTTCTACTGAAACCCATTCCACTTATGCCAGATAAACGAACGTCTCTCTACATGCTCAATTCTGAGAGTTAACTGTGTGTGAAAGCCAAGAATCTTCTAGCTTGTTGGAAACACACAGACCTTTTGAGAGTGAAACTACACTACCTACATATATATGGGGATTTATAGCTCCAAAGCGGTTTTACAGTTAAAACTGCATGAATTTCAAACTGGCAATAGGGAACTTACTGAGAGACAAAAGTTCGTGTTTCTACTGCAAACCATTCCCTTTATGCCAGATGAATGAAAGTCTTTCCATATGCTCAATTTTGAGAGTTATGTGTGTGTGATTGTCGTCAAGGTTATAGCTTGTTGGGATCACACAGCTTCTTTTGAGAGTGAAAACACACTACGTACATATATATGTGGAGGCAGAAGATATACCTCGGTTTTAGAGTGGAAACAGCATGAATTTTAAATGGTTACTGGGAAACATACTGATAAACCAGAGATTGTGTTTATACTGCAACCCATTTACTTTATGTTAAATGAACGAAAGTCTCTCCACATGCTAAATTCTGAGAGTTAAGTGTGTGTGAAACAAGTCAATTTGCTAGCCTGTTTGGAAAACACAGTTTCTTGTGAGTGAAACTACACTACATTTATATATATGGGGAGGCACTAGATCCAACTAGGTTTTACAGTGAAAACTACATGAACTTCAAACCAGCAGTAGGAAGCATACTGAAAAAGCAGAGGTAGTGTTTCTACTGCAAAGTATTCCATTTATACTACATGAACAAATGTCTCTCCACATGCTCAATTCTGAGAGTTAAGTGTGTGTGAAAGCCCTCAATTTCCTAGCTTCTTGGGAACACACAGTTAGTGTTGAGACTGAAATTACACTAAATACATAATATGGGGAGGCACAAACTCCAACACGATTTTACAGTGAAAACTGCATGAACTTCAAACTGGCACTAGGAAACTTATTGAGATTCCAGTTTTAATGTTTCTACTGCAACTGATTACATTTTTGCCAGATGAACGAACATCTCTCCACATACTTAATTCTTGGAGTTAAGTGTGTGTGAAAGCCATTAATTTCCTGGATTGTTGGGAACACACAGTTTCTTTAGAGTGTGAACTACAGTACATACATATATATGGGGACGGACTTGATCCAACTCAGTTTTACTGTGAATACTGCATGAAAATCAAACTGGCACTAGGAAACATACTGAGAAACCAGAGTGAGTGTTTCTACTGCAACCCATTCTATTATGCCAGATGAATGAACGTCTCTTCACATGCTGAATTCTGAGAGATAAGTGTTTGTGAAATCCATCAATCTCTGAGCTTGTTGGGAAAACACAGTTTGTTTTGAGAATGAAACTACACTACATACATATACATTGGGAGGAACAAGCTCTAACTCAATTTTACAGAGAAAACTGCATGAACTTCAAACTGACACTAGGAATCATACCGAGAAACCAGAGTTAGTGTTTGTACAGAAACCCATCCTCTTTAAGGTAGATGAGCAAGGGTGTCTCACCAGCTCAATTCTGAGATTTAAGTACGTGTGAAATCCGACAATCTGCTAGCTTGTTGCGAACACACAGTTTGTTTTGAGAGTGAAAATAGACTACAAACATGTATATGGGGGAGTCCTATTTCCAAATCTGTTTTACACTGACAACTGCATGAACTAAAAAACAGCACTAGGAAACATACTGAGAGACCAGAGTTCCTGTTTCTACTGCCACCCATTCCCTTTATGCTAGATGAACCAAAATCTCTCCACATGATCAATTCTGAGGGTTAAGTGTGTGTTAAAATTGTCAGTCTCCGAGCTTGTTGGGAACACACAGTTTGTTCTGAGACTGAAATTACAATACAAACATAATGAGGGGGGCAAGCTCCCACCCGGTTTTAAAGTGAAAACTCCATGAACTTCACACAGGAACTAGTAAACCTAATGAGAGACCAGAAATATTGCTCCTAATGCATCCCATTCCACTTATGCTAGATGAACGAATGTCTCACTACATGCTCAATTCTGAGAGTTAAGTGTGTGTGAAAGCTGTCAATCTCTTAGCTTTTTGGGAACACACCATTACTATTGGGAATGAAACAACACTGCATACATAATATGGAAGGGACAAGCTCCAAATCGGGTTTACAGTGAAAACTGCATGAACTTCAAAGCGGCACTAGGAAACATACTGAGAAAGCAGAGTTATTGTTTCGACTGCAACCCATTCCATTTATTTTCGATAAATGAACATCTGTCCTCAAGTTTAATTCTGATAGTTAACTGTGTGTGTGTGAAACCTGCCAATCTCCTAGCTTGTTGGGAACACTCAGTTTCTTCTGAGGGTGAAACTACACTACATAAATAATATGGGGAAGCGCAAACTCCAAATTGATTTTAAAGTGAAAACTGCATGAATTTCAAACCGGCACTAGGAAACATACTGAGAGAGAGTTAGTGTTTCTACTGCAAACCATTTCCTTTATGCAAGATGAACAAAAGTCTCTCCACATGCTCAAATCTCAGAGTTAAGTGTGTAGGAAAGCTGTCAATCTGCTAGCTTATTGGGAATGCACAGTTTATTCTGAGAGTGAAACTACACTACATACTTATATATGGGGAGGCAATAGCTCCATCTCGTTTTTTCAGTGAAAACTGCATGAACTTCTAACTGGCACTAGGAAACATACTGAGAAACCAGAGTTTGTGTTTCTACAGATACCTGTTCCACTATGGCAGATGAACACACATCTCTCCACATGCTCAATTCTGAGAGTTTAGTGTGTGTGAAAGCTGTCAATATCCTAGCTTGTAAAAAACACACAGTTTCTTTTGAGAGTGAAAATACACTACATACATATATATTTGGATGCAGAATCTACTACTTGGTTTTACAGTAGAATATGCACGAAATTCAAACCGGCATTAGGAAACATACTGAGAAACCAGAGTAAGTGTTTCTACTGCAACCCATTCCCTTTAAGCTAGATGCACGAAACTCTCTCCACATGCTCAATTCTGAGAGTTTAGTGTATGTTAAAGCCATTAATTTGCTAGCTTGTTGGGAAAACACAGTTTCTTGTTAGTTGATCTACACTAAATTCATATATATGTGGAGGAAGTAGCTACAACTTGGTTTTACAGTAAAAACTGAATAAACTTCAAACCTCCACTAGGAAACTTACTGGGAAAACAGAGGTGTTGTTTTACTGCAACCAATTCCATTTAGGCTAGAAGAATGAAAGTCTCTTGACATGTTCAAACCTGAGACTTAAGTGTGTGTGAATGCCGTTAATCTGCCTGCTTCTTGGGAACACACATTTCCTTATGAGGGTGAAACTACACTACATACATATATATGGTGGATTTCTACCTCCAAATGGGTTTTACATTGAAACAGCATGTACTACAAACGAGCACTAGGAAACATGCTGAGAGATCAATGGTTGTGTTTCTACTGCCACCCATTCCCTTTATGCTAGATGAACGGACGTCTCTCCACATGCACAATTCTGAGAGTTAAGAGTGTGTGAAAGCCATCAATCTCTTATCTTGCTGCGAACACACTGTTACTAAGAGACTGAATCTACACTACGTACATAATATGGGCAGTTACTAGCTCAAACTCGGTTTTACAGTGAAAATTTCATGAAATTCTAACTAGCACTATGAAACATACCGACAAATCAGAGTAACTGATTACAGTCCTTAATATTCCCTTTTGCTAGATGAATGAATGTCTCTACACCTACTCAAATCTCAGAGTTCAATGTGTGTGAAAGATGTCAATCACCTAGCTTGATGGGAACACAAAGTTTGTTTTGAGTGGGGAATTACACTACATATATTTATATGGGAAAGTACTAGATTCAACATGGTTTACAGTGAAAAATGCATGACTTTCAAATCGGCACAGGGATACAAATTGAGAAATCATAGTAAGTGTTTCCAGTTCTATTCATACCCTTTATGCTAGATGAGCGAATGCTTCCCCAGGTGCTCAATTCTGAGAGTTGCATGTGTGTGACAACAATCAATCAGCTTGCTTGTTGGGAATACACAGTTTGATTTGCGTGGGGAACTACACTAAATAAAAACATTTTTGAAAATTAACTCCAACATGGCTTTACAGTGAAAAATGCATGAACTTCAAACTGGCTTTAGGAAACATACTGAGAAATCAGAGTTAGTTTTTCTATTGCTACCCTTTCCCTTTATGATAGATTAATGAACGCCTCTCTGCATGCTCAATTCTGAGAACTGAATGTGTGTGAAAGCCAACAATCAATAGCTTGATGGGAACACAAGGATTCTTTTCAGTGGGGAAATGCACTACATACATATATATGGGGAGGTACTAGCTCCAAATAGGTTTTACACTAAAAACTGCATGAACTTCAAACTGGCACAAGCAAACATACTGAGAATTCAGAGCAAGTGTATCAACTGCTATCAATTATGTTTATGCTAGATGAACGACCACATCTCTATATGCTCAATTATGAGTGTTGAATGTGTGTGAAAGCCGTCAGTATCCTAGCTTGAAGAAACACAGTGTTTCTTTTCAGTTGGGTGCTGCACTTCATAGATATATATGGAGAGGTACTAGCTACAACCCAGTTTTACAGTGAAAACTGCATAAACTTCAAACTGACACTAGGAAACATATTGAGAAATCAGGGTTAGTGTTTGTACTGCTAACCTTTCCATTTAAGCTAGATGAAGGAACACTTCTTTACCTACTCAATGAAGAGAGTTCAATGTGTGTGAAAGCCATCAATCACCTGACTTGTTGGGAACACACTGTTTGTTTTGAGTGGTTAACTGCACTACATATATATATATATATGTTGGGATGTACTATCTCCACCTCTATTTTACAGTGAAAACTGCATGACAGTCAAACTGGCACTAAGAAACATACTGAGAAATCAGAGTAATTGTTTACAGTGCTACCCATTCACTTTATGCTGGATGAATGAATGCATCTATTCCTGCTCAATTCTGAGAGTTGAGTGTGTGAGAAATCATCAAAAGTCAAGCTTGTTGGCAACACACACTTTGTTTCCACTGGTGAACTACACTACATACATATATATGGGGTGGTAATAGCTCCAACTCTGTTTTACACTGAAAAATTTATGAAATTCAAACAGGCACTAGGAAACATACTGAGAAATCACTGTAAGTGTTTTTTTAAACTTTTTTATTGATTTATAATCATTTTAAAATGTTGTGTCAAATTCCAGTGTTCAGCACAATTTTTCAGTCATTCATGGACATATACACACTCATTGCCACAATTTTTTTCTCTGGGCACAGTAAGTGTTTCTAATACTACCCATTCCCTCTATGCTAGGTGAATGAACACTCTACACCTGCTCAATTCTGACAGTTCAATGTGTGTTAAAGCTGTTAATCACTTAGCTTATTAGGAACAACAGATTATTTTCAGTGGGGAAATACACTACTTACATATATATGGGGATGCACAAGCTGCAACTTGGTTTTACAGTGAAAACTGCATGAATTTCAAATCAGCACTGGGAAACATACTGGGAAACCAGAGTAAGTGTTTCTATTGTTACCCATTCCTTTTATACTAGATGAACGAATGCCTCTACACCTGCTTAACTCTGAGAAGTTCCTGTGTGTGAAAACCATCAATCACCTAGCTTGTTGGGAAAACACACTTTGTTTTGATAGGGTACTACACTTCATAGATATATAAGGGTAGATACTAGCTCCAACTCGGTTTTACCATGGAATTGCATGAACTTCAAACTGGCACTAGTAAACATACAGATAAATGAGAGCAATTGTTTACAGTGCTAACCATTCCCTTTATGCTAGATGAACGAATGCCTCTACACCTGCTCAATTCTGAGAGTTCAATGTGTGTAAAATTCATCAAACACCTATCTTGTTGGGAACACACAGTTTGTTTCCAGTGGGGAACTACACTACATAAATATATATGGGGAGGTACTAGCTCCAACTCGATTTTGCAGTGAAAAATTCATGAAATTCTAACTGGCACTATGAAACATACTGACAATCCAGAATAAGTGTTTACACTGCTACCCATTCCTTTATGCTAGATGAATGAATACCTCTACACCTACTCAATTCTGAGTTCATTGTTTGTGAAAGCTGTCAATCACATAGCTTGCTGGGAACACACAGTTTATTTTGAGTGGGAAAAAACACTAAATATATGTATATATGGATTTACTAGCTCCAACTCGGTTTTACAGTGAAAACTGCATGAGGTTCAAACTGGCACTAGAATACATACAGAAAAATCAGTGTAAGTGATTCAGGGCTAACCATCCTCTTTAAGCTAGATAAACAAATGCCTCTACACCTGCTCAATTGTGAGAGATCAATATGTCTAAAAGTCGTCAGTCACTTCGCTTGTTGGGAATACAAAGTTTGTTTTGAGTAAGGAACTACGCTACATACATATATATGGGGAGTTACTAGATTCAACTCGATTTTACTGTGAAAACTGCATGAACTTCAACCCGCACTTGGAAAAATACTGAGAAATCAGAGTAAGTGTTTATACTGATAACCAATCCCTTTATGCTAGATGAATGAACGCCTTTTCACATGCTCAATTCTGAGAGTTGAAAGTGTGTGAAAGCTGTAACATAGCTTGTTGGAAAAACAGAGTTTATTTTGAGTAGGAAACTATACTTCATACATATATATATGGGGAGGTACAGGCTACAACTCGATTTTACAGTGAAAAGTGGATGAAATTCAAACCGAAACTAGGAAACATACTGACAAATCAGAGTAAGTGTTTCTACTGCTACCCATCCCATTTTTGCCTAATGAACGAGCGCCTCTACACCTTCTCAATTCTGAGAGTTGAATGTGTGAAAGCCATCCATCACCAAGCTTTTTGAAACGCAAAGTTTGTTTTGAGTGGGGAAATACGCTACATACATATATATAGGGAGGTAACAGCTCCAACTCGGGTTTACTGTAAAAACTGCATGAATTTCAAACCAGGACTAGGAAACAAACTGAGAAATCAGAGTAAGTGTTTCTACTTCTACCCATTCCCTTTATGCTAGATGAATGAATGCCTCTACACTTGCTCTATTCTGAGAGTTCATTGTGTGTGAAAGCCATCCATTACATAGCCTGTAGGGAATACACAGATTGTTTTGAGTGGGGAACTACACTACATAAATATATATGGGTTTGTGCTATCTGGAACTCTGTTTACTGTGATAATTGCATGAATTTCATACTGGCACTATGAAACATACTGAGAAATCAGAGTAAGTGTTTCTTTGTTACCCATTCCCTTTATGCTAGATGAATGAACACTTCTACACCTGCTCAATACTGAAAGTTTAATGTATGTCAAAACCATCAATCACCTAGCTTGTTGGGAACATACACTTTGTTTTGAATGGGGAACTACACTACATACATATATATTTGTGTAGATACTAGCTCCAACTCGGTTTTACAGTGAAAATTGCATGAACTTCAAACAGGCACTAGGAAACATACTGAGAAAACAGAGTAAGTGTTTCTACTGCTAACCATTTTCTTTATGCTAGATGAATGAACGCTTCTCCACATGATCATGTCTGAGATTTGAATCTGTGTGAACGCCATCAACCACCTACATTTTGGGAACAGACAGTTACTTTTGAGTTGGGAACTATAATACATACAAATAAATGGGGATGTACTAACTCCAACTCTGTTTTATAGTGAAAACTGCATGAACTTCAATCTGGCAGTAAGAAACATACTGAGATTTCAGAGTAAGTGTTTCTACTGCTACCCATTCCCTTTATGCTACATGAGAAAACGCCTGTCCACATGCTAAATTGTGAGAGTTGAATGTGTGTGAAATGCATTAATCAATGAGCTTGTTAGGAAAATGTAGTTTTTTTTGAGTGGGAACAACACTACATACATATATATGGGAAGACACTTGCTGCAAATTGGTTTTACAATGAAAACTGCATGAACGTCCAATTGGCACTAGGAAACTAACTGAGAAGTCAGAGTAAGTGTTTCTATTGCTTCCCATTCAACTTATGCTAGATGAACGAACGCCTCTAGACCTGCTCAATGTTGTGAGTTGAATGTGCAGAAAACCATTCATCACCTAACTTGTTGGGAACACACAGTTTGTATTTAGTGGGGAAATACACAACATAAATATATATTGAGGGATACTAGCTCATAATCGGTTTTACAGAGAAAATTTCATGAATTTCTAACCAGTAATAGGATTCATACTGAGAAATCACACTAAGTGTTTCTACTGCTAACAATTCCCTTTATACAAGAAGAATGAATGCCTGTCAACATGCTCACATCTGAGAGTTCAACGTGTGTGAAAGCTGTCAAACACCTAGCTTGTTGGGAAAACAGAGATTTTTCCAGTGGGGAACTACACTACATACATATATATGGGGAGGTACATGCTCCAAACTGGTTTTACGGTGAAAAATGTATGAACTTCTAACTGGCACTAGGAAACGTACTGAGAAATCAGAGTAAGTGATTATACTGATAACCATTCCCTATATGCTAGAAAAACGAATGCCTATACACCTCCTTAGTTCTGAGAGTTGTATGTGTGTGAAAGCTATCCATCACCTAGCTTTTTGGGAACACACAGTTTGTTTTGATTGGGGAACTACACTACATACATATAATATATGGGCATGTACTAGTTCCATCTCAGTTTTACAATGAAAACTGCATGAACTTCAAACCGGCACTAGGAAACACACTGAGAAATCAGAGAAACTTTTACACTGCTACCCATTCCCTTAATGCTAGATGAATGAACGCCTCTACACCTGCTTATTCTGAGAGTTCAATGTGTTTGAAATCCGTCAAACATCAAGCTTGTTGGGAACACATAGTTTGTTTCCATTGGGGAACTACACTACATACATATATATGTGAGGTATTAGCTTCAATATGGTTTTACATTGAAAACTGCATGAACTTCAAACCGGCACTAGGAAACGTTTTGAGAAATCAGAGTAAGTGTTTCTACTGCTACCCATTCCATTTATGATAGATGAATGAACAATTCTCCACGTGCTAAATTCTGAGGCTTGAATTTGTGTGAAATCCCATAATCACCTAGCTTGTTGGGAACACAAATTTCTTTTCAGTGGGGAAATGCACTATTTACATATACATGGGGATGTACTAGCTCCAACTCGGTTTTACAGTGAAAACTGCATGTACTTCAAATGGCACTAGGAAACATACTGACACACCAGAATAATGTTTCTACTGCTAACCATTCCTTTTATGCTAGATGAATGAACGTCTCTACACCTACTGAATTCTCAGAGTTCAATGTGTGTGAAAGCGGTCAATCACCTAGCTTGGTGGGAACACAGATTTTGTTTTGATTGGGGAATAACACTTCATATATATATATATATATATATATATATATATGGGGAAGTACTAGCTTCAACACAGTCTTATAGTGAAAAATACACAGGCTTCAAACCAGCACAAGGAAACATATTGAGAAACCATAGTAAGCATTTCCAATTCTACCCATTCCCTTTATAATAGATGAATGAACGCCTCAACAGGTGCTCAATATTGAGAGTCGAATGTGTGTGACAGCATTCTATCAACTTGCTTTTTGGTAACACACAGTTTGTTTTGAGTGGGGAACTAAGCTACAAAAATATATATTGGTAGGAAGTAGCTCCAACATGGTTTTACAGTGAAAACTGCATGAACTTCAAACTGGTATTAGGAAACATACTGAGAATTCACAGTTAATTATTCTACTGCTACCCTTTCCCTATATGCTAGATGAACTAATGCCTCTCCGCATGCTCAATTCTGAGAATTGAATGTGTGTAAAAGCCAACAATCATATAGATTCTTGGGAACACAAAGATTCTTTTCAGTGGGGAACAGCACTACATACATATATACGGGGATGTACTAGCTCCAAACGGTTTTACTGTGAAAAGTACGTGAACTTCAGACTGGCACTAGGAAACATACTGAGAAATCAGAGTAAGTGTTTCAACTGCTAGCCATTCCCTTTATGCTAGATGAAAGAACACATATTCATGTGCTCAATTTTGATTGTTGATGTGTGTGAAAGTCGTCAATATCCTAGCTTGAGGGAACACAATGTTTCTTTTCAGTTGGTGGCTGCACTACATACATTTATTGGGAGGTACTAGTCCCAACTCGTTTTTACTGTGAAAACAGCATGAAATTCAAACTGGCACTATGAAACAATCTTAGAAATAGGAGTAACTCTTTCCATTGCTACCCATTCCCTTTATGCTAGTTGAATGAACACCTCTACACCTGCTCAATTCTGAGAGTTCAATATGTGTGAGAGCCATCAATCACCTATCTTGTTGGGAACACACAGTTTGTTTTGAGTAGGGAACTACACTACATACATATATATGGGGAGGTACAAGCTCCAAGTCCATTTTACAGTGAAAACTTCATGAACATTAAAACTGCACTAGGAAACATACTGAGAAATCAGATTAAGTGTTTTTTCTGCTACCCATTCCCCTTATGCTAGATGAACGAATGCCTCTCCAAATGCTCAATTATTACAGTTGAATGTGTGTTAAAGCTATCACCTAGCTTGTTCAGAATACACAGTTAGTTTTGAGTGGGGAAGAACAGTACACGTATATATATATTTATGGGGTGGTTCTAGCTTCAACTCCGTTTTACAGGGAAAATTTCATGAAATTCTAACTGGCTGTAGGAAAGATATAGAGAAATCACAGTAAGTGTTTCCAGTGCTACACATTTCCTTTATGCTTGATGAATGAATACCTCTCCACATGCTCAATTCTGGTAGTTGAATGTATGTGAAAGCCTCCAATCACTTAGCTTGTGGGAACACAAAGATTCTTTTCAGTGTGGAGCTGCACTACTTACATAGATATGGGTTCTACTAGCTCCAACTTGGTTTTATTTTGAAAACTGCATGATATTTAAACAGGCACAAGGAAGCATACCAAGAAATCAGACTAAGTCATTCTACTGCTAACCATTCTCTTTATAATTGATGAAAGAACGCCTCTCCATATGCTCATTTCTGAGAGTTGAATGTGTGTGAAAGTCATCAATCACATACCTTGTTGGGAACACACAGTTTTGTGTGGGGTACTACAGTACATACATACATATTGGGAGGTACTAGCTCCAACTCGATTTTACAGTGAAAACTGCATGAACTTCAAACCAGTACTAGGAAACATACTGAGAAACTAGAGAAAGTGTTTCTACTGCAACCCATTCCCTTTATGCTAGATGAACGAATGTCTCTCCACATGCTAAATTCTGAGACTTGAATTTGTGTGAAATCCCTTAATCACCTAGCTTGTTGGGAACACAAAGTTTCTTTTCAGTGGGAAAATGCACTTTTTACATATACATGGGGATGTACTAGCTCCAACTCGGTTTCACAGTGAAAACTGCATGAACTTCAAAATAGCACTAGCAAACATACTGAGTAATCAGAGTAAGTGTTTACAGTGCTACCCATTCCCTTTATGCTAGATGAAGGACTACCTATCCATGTGCTCAATTAAGAGAGTTGAATGTGTGTCAAAGCTGTCAATTACCTAGCTTGTTGGGAACACACTCTTTTAAGTGGGGTATTACCCTACATACATATATATTGGTAGGTACTAGCTCCATTTCGGTTTTACAGTGAAAACTGCATGAACTTCAAACAGGCACTAAGAAAAATACCGAGGAACCAGAGATAGTGTTTCTACTGCAACCCATTCTATTTATGCTAGATGAACGAATGTCTGTCCACATGCTCAATTCTGAGAGTTACGCATGTATGAAAGCCATCAATCCGCTAGCTTGTTGGGAGCACACAGTTTATTTGGGCATGAAACTTCAATACATACATATATATTGGGAGGCACTAGCTCCAACTCAGTTTCACAGTGAAAACTGCATGAAATTCAAACCATCACTAGGAAACATACTGTGAATCCAGAGTTAGAGTTTCTACTGAAACCCATTCCACTTATGCCAGATAAACGAACGTCTCTCTACATGCTCAATTCTGAGAGTTAACTGTGTGTGAAAGCCAAGAATCTTCTAGCTTGTTGGAAACACACAGACCTTTTGAGAGTGAAACTACACTACCTACATATATATGGGGATTTATAGCTCCAAAGCGGTTTTACAGTTAAAACTGCATGAATTTCAAACTGGCAATAGGGAACTTACTGAGAGACAAAAGTTCGTGTTTCTACTGCAAACCATTCCCTTTATGCCAGATGAATGAAAGTCTTTCCATATGCTCAATTTTGAGAGTTATGTGTGTGTGATTGTCGTCAAGGTTATAGCTTGTTGGGATCACACAGCTTCTTTTGAGAGTGAAAACACACTACGTACATATATATGTGGAGGCAGAAGATATACCTCGGTTTTAGAGTGGAAACAGCATGAATTTTAAATGGTTACTGGGAAACATACTGATAAACCAGAGATTGTGTTTATACTGCAACCCATTTACTTTATGTTAAATGAACGAAAGTCTCTCCACATGCTAAATTCTGAGAGTTAAGTGTGTGTGAAACAAGTCAATTTGCTAGCCTGTTTGGAAAACACAGTTTCTTGTGAGTGAAACTACACTACATTTATATATATGGGGAGGCACTAGATCCAACTAGGTTTTACAGTGAAAACTACATGAACTTCAAACCGGCAGTAGGAAGCATACTGAAAAAGCAGAGGTAGTGTTTCTACTGCAAAGTATTCCATTTATACTACATGAACAAATGTCTCTCCACATGCTCAATTCTGAGAGTTAAGTGTGTGTGAAAGCCCTCAATTTCCTAGCTTCTTGGGAACACACAGTTAGTGTTGAGACTGAAATTACACTAAATACATAATATGGGGAGGCACAAACTCCAACACGATTTTACAGTGAAAACTGCATGAACTTCAAACTGGCACTAGGAAACTTATTGAGATTCCAGTTTTAATGTTTCTACTGCAACTGATTACATTTTTGCCAGATGAACGAACATCTCTCCACATACTTAATTCTTGGAGTTAAGTGTGTGTGAAAGCCATTAATTTCCTGGATTGTTGGGAACACACAGTTTCTTTAGAGTGTGAACTACAGTACATACATATATATGGGGACGGACTTGATCCAACTCAGTTTTACTGTGAATACTGCATGAAAATCAAACTGGCACTAGGAAACATACTGAGAAACCAGAGTGAGTGTTTCTACTGCAACCCATTCTATTATGCCAGATGAATGAACGTCTCTTCACATGCTGAATTCTGAGAGATAAGTGTTTGTGAAATCCATCAATCTCTGAGCTTGTTGGGAAAACACAGTTTGTTTTGAGAATGAAACTACACTACATACATATACATTGGGAGGAACAAGCTCTAACTCAATTTTACAGAGAAAACTGCATGAACTTCAAACTGACACTAGGAATCATACCGAGAAACCAGAGTTAGTGTTTGTACAGAAACCCATCCTCTTTAAGGTAGATGAGCAAGGGTGTCTCACCAGCTCAATTCTGAGATTTAAGTACGTGTGAAATCCGACAATCTGCTAGCTTGTTGCGAACACACAGTTTGTTTTGAGAGTGAAAATAGACTACAAACATGTATATGGGGGAGTCCTATTTCCAAATCTGTTTTACACTGACAACTGCATGAACTAAAAAACAGCACTAAGAAACATACTGAGAGACCAGAGTTCCTGTTTCTACTGCCACCCATTCCCTTTATGCTAGATGAACCAAAATCTCTCCACATGATCAATTCTGAGGGTTAAGTGTGTGTTAAAATTGTCAGTCTCCGAGCTTGTTGGGAACACACAGTTTGTTCTGAGACTGAAATTACAATACAAACATAATGAGGGGGGCAAGCTCCCACCCGGTTTTAAAGTGAAAACTCCATGTACTTCACACAGGAACTAGTAAACCTAATGAGAGACCAGAAATATTGCTCCTAATGCATCCCATTCCATTTATGCTAGATGAACGAATGTCTCACTACATGCTCAATTCTGAGAGTTAAGTGTGTGTGAAAGCTGTCAATCTCTTAGCTTTTTGGGAACACACCATTACTATTGGGAATGAAACAACACTGCATACATAATATGGAAGGGACAAGCTCCAAATCGGGTTTACAGTGAAAACTGCATGAACTTCAAAGCGGCACTAGGAAACATACTGAGAAAGCAGAGTTATTGTTTCGACTGCAACCCATTCCATTTATTTTCGATAAATGAACATCTGTCCTCAAGTTTAATTCTGATAGTTAACTGTGTGTGTGTGAAACCTGCCAATCTCCTAGCTTGTTGGGAACACTCAGTTTCTTCTGAGGGTGAAACTACACTACATAAATAATATGGGGAAGCGCAAACTCCAAATTGATTTTAAAGTGAAAACTGCATGAATTTCAAACCGGCACTAGGAAACATACTGAGAGAGAGTTAGTGTTTCTACTGCAAACCATTTCCTTTATGCAAGATGAACGAAAGTCTCTCCACATGCTCAAATCTCAGAGTTAAGTGTGTAGGAAAGCTGTCAATCTGCTAGCTTATTGGGAATGCACAGTTTATTCTGAGAGTGAAACTACACTACATACTTATATATGGGGAGGCAATAGCTCCATCTCGTTTTTTTCAGTGAAAACTGCATGAACTTCTAACTGGCACTAGGAAACATACTGAGAAACCAGAGTTTGTGTTTCTACAGATACCTGTTCCACTATGGCAGATGAACACACATCTCTCCACATGCTCAATTCTGAGAGTTTAGTGTGTGTGAAAGCTGTCAATATCCTAGCTTGTAAAAAACACACAGTTTCTTTTGAGAGTGAAAATACACTACATACATATATATTTGGATGCAGAATCTACTACTTGGTTTTACAGTAGAATATGCACGAAATTCAAACCGGCATTAGGAAACATACTGAGAAACCAGAGTAAGTGTTTCTACTGCAACCCATTCCCTTTAAGCTAGATGCACGAAACTCTCTCCACATGCTCAATTCTGAGAGTTTAGTGTATGTTAAAGCCATTAATTTGCTAGCTTGTTGGGAAAACACAGTTTCTTGTTAGTTGATCTACACTAAATTCATATATATGTGGAGGAAGTAGCTACAACTTGGTTTTACAGTAAAAACTGAATAAACTTCAAACCTCCACTAGGAAACTTACTGGGAAAACAGAGGTGTTGTTTTACTGCAACCCATTCCATTTAGGCTAGATGAATGAAAGTCTCTTGACATGTTCAAACCTGAGACTTAAGTGTGTGTGAATGCCGTTAATCTGCCTGCTTCTTGGGAACACACATTTCCTTATGAGGGTGAAACTACACTACATACATATATATGGTGGATTTCTACCTCCAAATGGGTTTTACATTGAAACAGCATGTACTACAAACGAGCACTAGGAAACATGCTGAGAGATCAATGGTTGTGTTTCTACTGCCACCCATTCCCTTTATGCTAGATGAACGGACGTCTCTCCACATGCACAATTCTGAGAGTTAAGAGTGTGTGAAAGCCATCAATCTCTTATCTTGCTGCGAACACACTGTTACTAAGAGACTGAATCTACACTACGTACATAATATGGGCAGTTACTAGCTCAAACTCGGTTTTACAGTGAAAATTTCATGAAATTCTAACTAGCACTATGAAACATACCGACAAATCAGAGTAACTGATTACAGTCCTTAATATTCCCTTTTGCTAGATGAATGAATGTCTCTACACCTACTCAAATCTCAGAGTTCAATGTGTGTGAAAGATGTCAATCACCTAGCTTGATGGGAACACAAAGTTTGTTTTGAGTGGGGAATTACACTACATATATTTATATGGGAAAGTACTAGATTCAACATGGTTTACAGTGAAAAATGCATGACTTTCAAATCGGCACAGGGATACAAATTGAGAAATCATAGTAAGTGTTTCCAGTTCTATTCATACCCTTTATGCTAGATGAGCGAATGCTTCCCCAGGTGCTCAATTCTGAGAGTTGCATGTGTGTGACAACAATCAATCAGCTTGCTTGTTGGGAATACACAGTTTGATTTGCGTGGGGAACTACACTAAATAAAAACATTTTTGAAAATTAACTCCAACATGGCTTTACAGTGAAAAATGCATGAACTTCAAACTGGCTTTAGGAAACATACTGAGAAATCAGAGTTAGTTTTTCTATTGCTACCCTTTCCCTTTATGATAGATTAATGAACGCCTCTCTGCATGCTCAATTCTGAGAACTGAATGTGTGTGAAAGCCAACAATCAATAGCTTGATGGGAACACAAGGATTCTTTTCAGTGGGGAAATGCACTACATACATATATATGGGGAGGTACTAGCTCCAAATAGGTTTTACACTAAAAACTGCATGAACTTCAAACTGGCACAAGCAAACATACTGAGAATTCAGAGCAAGTGTATCAACTGCTATCAATTATGTTTATGCTAGATGAACGACCACATCTCTATATGCTCAATTATGAGTGTTGAATGTGTGTGAAAGCCGTCAGTATCCTAGCTTGAAGAAACACAATGTTTCTTTTCAGTTGGGTGCTGCACTTCATAGATATATATGGAGAGGTACTAGCTACAACCCAGTTTTACAGTGAAAACTGCATAAACTTCAAACTGACACTAGGAAACATATTGAGAAATCAGGGTTAGTGTTTGTACTGCTAACCTTTCCATTTAAGCTAGATGAAGGAACACTTCTTTACCTACTCAATGAAGAGAGTTCAATGTGTGTGAAAGCCATCAATCACCTGACTTGTTGGGAACACACTGTTTGTTTTGAGTGGTTAACTGCACTACATATATATATATATATATATGTTGGGATGTACTATCTCCACCTCTATTTTACAGTGAAAACTGCATGACAGTCAAACTGGCACTAAGAAACATACTGAGAAATCAGAGTAATTGTTTACAGTGCTACCCATTCACTTTATGCTGGATGAATGAATGCATCTATTCCTGCTCAATTCTGAGAGTTGAGTGTGTGAGAAATCATCAAAAGTCAAGCTTGTTGGCAACACACACTTTGTTTCCACTGGTGAACTACACTACATACATATATATGGGGTGGTAATAGCTCCAACTCTGTTTTACACTGAAAAATTTATGAAATTCAAACAGGCACTAGGAAACATACTGAGAAATCACTGTAAGTGTTTTTTTTTAAACTTTTGTATTGATTTATAATCATTTTAAAATGTTGTGTCAAATTCCAGTGTTCAGCACAATTTTTCAGTCATTCATGGACATATACACACTCATTGCCACAATTTTTTTCTCTGGGCACAGTAAGTGTTTCTAATACTACCCATTCCCTCTATGCTAGGTGAATGAACACTCTACACCTGCTCAATTCTGACAGTTCAATGTGTGTTAAAGCTGTTAATCACTTAGCTTATTAGGAACAACAGATTATTTTCAGTGGGGAAATACACTACTTACATATATATGGGGATGCACAAGCTGCAACTTGGTTTTACAGTGAAAACTGCATGAATTTCAAATCAGCACTGGGAAACATACTGGGAAACCAGAGTAAGTGTTTCTATTGTTACCCATTCCTTTTATACTAGATGAACGAATGCCTCTACACCTGCTTAATTCTGAGAAGTTACTGTGTGTGAAAACCATCAATCACCTAGCTTGTTGGGAAAACACACTTTGTTTTGATAGGGTACTACACTTCATAGATATATAAGGGTAGATACTAGCTCCAACTCGGTTTTACCATGGAATTGCATGAACTTCAAACTGGCACTAGTAAACATACAGATAAATGAGAGCAATTGTTTACAGTGCTAACCATTCCCTTTATGCTAGATGAACGAATGCCTCTACACCTGCTCAATTCTGAGAGTTCAATGTGTGTAAAATTCATCAAACACCTATCTTGTTGGGAACACACAGTTTGTTTCCAGTGGGGAACTACACTACATAAATATATATGGGGAGGTACTAGCTCCAACTCGATTTTGCAGTGAAAAATTCATGAAATTCTAACTGGCACTATGAAACATACTGACAATCCAGAATAAGTGTTTACACTGCTACCCATTCCTTTATGCTAGATGAATGAATACCTCTACACCTACTCAATTCTGAGTTCATTGTTTGTGAAAGCTGTCAATCACATAGCTTGCTGGGAACACACAGTTTATTTTGAGTGGGAAAAAACACTAAATATATGTATATATGGATTTACTAGCTCCAACTCGGTTTTACAGTGAAAACTGCATGAGGTTCAAACTGGCACTAGAATACATACAGAAAAATCAGTGTAAGTGATTCAGGGCTAACCATCCTCTTTAAGCTAGATAAACAAATGCCTCTACACCTGCTCAATTGTGAGAGATCAATATGTCTAAAAGTCGTCAGTCACTTCGCTTGTTGGGAATACAAAGTTTGTTTTGAGTAAGGAACTACGCTACATACATATATATGGGGAGTTACTAGATTCAACTCGATTTTACTGTGAAAACTGCATGAACTTCAACCCGCACTTGGAAAAATACTGAGAAATCAGAGTAAGTGTTTATACTGATAACCAATCCCTTTATGCTAGATGAATGAACGCCTTTTCACATGCTCAATTCTGAGAGTTGAAAGTGTGTGAAAGCTGTAACATAGCTTGTTGGAAAAACAGAGTTTATTTTGAGTAGGAAACTATACTTCATACATATATATATGGGGAGGTACAGGCTACAACTCGATTTTACAGTGAAAAGTGGATGAAATTCAAACCGAAACTAGGAAACATACTGACAAATCAGAGTAAGTGTTTCTACTGCTACCCATCCCATTTTTGCCTAATGAACGAGCGCCTCTACACCTTCTCAATTCTGAGAGTTGAATGTGTGAAAGCCATCCATCACCAAGCTTTTTGAAACGCAAAGTTTGTTTTGAGTGGGGAAATACGCTACATACATATATATAGGGAGGTAACAGCTCCAACTCGGGTTTACTGTAAAAACTGCATGAATTTCAAACCAGGACTAGGAAACAAACTGAGAAATCAGAGTAAGTGTTTCTACTTCTACCCATTCCCTTTATGCTAGATGAATGAATGCCTCTACACTTGCTCTATTCTGAGAGTTCATTGTGTGTGAAAGCCATCCATTACATAGCCTGTAGGGAATACACAGATTGTTTTGAGTGGGGAACTACACTACATAAATATATATGGGTTTGTGCTATCTGGAACTCTGTTTACTGTGATAATTGCATGAATTTCATACTGGCACTATGAAACATACTGAGAAATCAGAGTAAGTGTTTCTTTGTTACCCATTCCCTTTATGCTAGATGAATGAACACTTCTACACCTGCTCAATACTGAAAGTTTAATGTATGTCAAAACCATCAATCACCTAGCTTGTTGGGAACATACACTTTGTTTTGAATGGGGAACTACACTACATACATATATATTTGTGTAGATACTAGCTCCAACTCGGTTTTACAGTGAAAATTGCATGAACTTCAAACAGGCACTAGGAAACATACTGAGAAAACAGAGTAAGTGTTTCTACTGCTAACCATTTTCTTTATGCTAGATGAATGAACGCTTCTCCACATGATCATGTCTGAGATTTGAATCTGTGTGAACGCCATCAACCACCTACATTTTGGGAACAGACAGTTACTTTTGAGTTGGGAACTATAATACATACAAATAAATGGGGATGTACTAACTCCAACTCTGTTTTATAGTGAAAACTGCATGAACTTCAATCTGGCAGTAAGAAACATACTGAGATTTCAGAGTAAGTGTTTCTACTGCTACCCATTCCCTTTATGCTACATGAGAAAACGCCTGTCCACATGCTAAATTGTGAGAGTTGAATGTGTGTGAAATGCATTAATCAATGAGCTTGTTAGGAAAATGTAGTTTTTTTGAGTGGGAACAACACTACATACATATATATGGGAAGACACTTGCTGCAAATTGGTTTTACAATGAAAACTGCATGAACGTCCAATTGGCACTAGGAAACTAACTGAGAAGTCAGAGTAAGTGTTTCTATTGCTTCCCATTCAACTTATGCTAGATGAACGAACGCCTCTAGACCTGCTCAATGTTGTGAGTTGAATGTGCAGAAAACCATTCATCACCTAACTTGTTGGGAACACACAGTTTGTATTTAGTGGGGAAATACACAACATAAATATATATTGAGGGATACTAGCTCATAATCGGTTTTACAGAGAAAATTTCATGAATTTCTAACCAGTAATAGGATTCATACTGAGAAATCACACTAAGTGTTTCTACTGCTAACAATTCCCTTTATACAAGAAGAATGAATGCCTGTCAACATGCTCACATCTGAGAGTTCAACGTGTGTGAAAGCTGTCAAACACCTAGCTTGTTGGGAAAACAGAGATTTTTCCAGTGGGGAACTACACTACATACATATATATGGGGAGGTACATGCTCCAAACTGGTTTTACGGTGAAAAATGTATGAACTTCTAACTGGCACTAGGAAACGTACTGAGAAATCAGAGTAAGTGATTATACTGATAACCATTCCCTATATGCTAGAAAAACGAATGCCTATACACCTCCTTAGTTCTGAGAGTTGTATGTGTGTGAAAGCTATCCATCACCTAGCTTTTTGGGAACACACAGTTTGTTTTGATTGGGGAACTACACTACATACATATAATATATGGGCATGTACTAGTTCCATCTCAGTTTTACAATGAAAACTGCATGAACTTCAAACCGGCACTAGGAAACACACTGAGAAATCAGAGAAACTTTTACACTGCTACCCATTCCCTTAATGCTAGATGAATGAACGCCTCTACACCTGCTTATTCTGAGAGTTCAATGTGTTTGAAATCCGTCAAACATCAAGCTTGTTGGGAACACATAGTTTGTTTCCATTGGGGAACTACACTACATACATATATATGTGAGGTATTAGCTTCAATATGGTTTTACATTGAAAACTGCATGAACTTCAAACCGGCACTAGGAAACGTTTTGAGAAATCAGAGTAAGTGTTTCTACTGCTACCCATTCCATTTATGATAGATGAATGAACAATTCTCCACGTGCTAAATTCTGAGGCTTGAATTTGTGTGAAATCCCATAATCACCTAGCTTGTTGGGAACACAAATTTCTTTTCAGTGGGGAAATGCACTATTTACATATACATGGGGATGTACTAGCTCCAACTCGGTTTTACAGTGAAAACTGCATGTACTTCAAATGGCACTAGGAAACATACTGACACACCAGAATAATTGTTTCTACTGCTAACCATTCCTTTTATGCTAGATGAATGAACGTCTCTACACCTACTGAATTCTCAGAGTTCAATGTGTGTGAAAGCGGTCAATCACCTAGCTTGGTGGGAACACAGATTTTGTTTTGATTGGGGAATAACACTTCATATATATATATATATATATATATGGGGAAGTACTAGCTTCAACACAGTCTTATAGTGAAAAATACACAGGCTTCAAACCAGCACAAGGAAACATATTGAGAAACCATAGTAAGCATTTCCAATTCTACCCATTCCCTTTATAATAGATGAATGAACGCCTCAACAGGTGCTCAATATTGAGAGTCGAATGTGTGTGACAGCATTCTATCAACTTGCTTTTTGGTAACACACAGTTTGTTTTGAGTGGGGAACTAAGCTACAAAAATATATATTGGTAGGAAGTAGCTCCAACATGGTTTTACAGTGAAAACTGCATGAACTTCAAACTGGTATTAGGAAACATACTGAGAATTCACAGTTAATTATTCTACTGCTACCCTTTCCCTATATGCTAGATGAACTAATGCCTCTCCGCATGCTCAATTCTGAGAATTGAATGTGTGTAAAAGCCAACAATCATATAGATTCTTGGGAACACAAAGATTCTTTTCAGTGGGGAACAGCACTACATACATATATACGGGGATGTACTAGCTCCAAACGGTTTTACTGTGAAAAGTACGTGAACTTCAGACTGGCACTAGGAAACATACTGAGAAATCAGAGTAAGTGTTTCAACTGCTAGCCATTCCCTTTATGCTAGATGAAAGAACACATATTCATGTGCTCAATTTTGATTGTTGATGTGTGTGAAAGTCGTCAATATCCTAGCTTGAGGGAACACAATGTTTCTTTTCAGTTGGTGGCTGCACTACATACATTTATTGGGAGGTACTAGTCCCAACTCGTTTTTACTGTGAAAACAGCATGAAATTCAAACTGGCACTATGAAACAATCTTAGAAATAGGAGTAACTCTTTCCATTGCTACCCATTCCCTTTATGCTAGTTGAATGAACACCTCTACACCTGCTCAATTCTGAGAGTTCAATATGTGTGAGAGCCATCAATCACCTATCTTGTTGGGAACACACAGTTTGTTTTGAGTAGGGAACTACACTACATACATATATATGGGGAGGTACAAGCTCCAAGTCCATTTTACAGTGAAAACTTCATGAACATTAAAACTGCACTAGGAAACATACTGAGAAATCAGATTAAGTGTTTTTTCTGCTACCCATTCCCCTTATGCTAGATGAACGAATGCCTCTCCAAATGCTCAATTATTACAGTTGAATGTGTGTTAAAGCTATCACCTAGCTTGTTCAGAATACACAGTTAGTTTTGAGTGGGGAAGAACAGTACACGTATATATATATATATTTATGGGGTGGTTCTAGCTTCAACTCCGTTTTACAGGGAAAATTTCATGAAATTCTAACTGGCTGTAGGAAAGATATAGAGAAATCACAGTAAGTGTTTCCAGTGCTACACATTTCCTTTATGCTTGATGAATGAATACCTCTCCACATGCTCAATTCTGGTAGTTGAATGTATGTGAAAGCCTCCAATCACTTAGCTTGTGGGAACACAAAGATTCTTTTCAGTGTGGAGCTGCACTACTTACATAGATATGGGTTCTACTAGCTCCAACTTGGTTTTATTTTGAAAACTGCATGATATTTAAACAGGCACAAGGAAGCATACCAAGAAATCAGACTAAGTCATTCTACTGCTAACCATTCTCTTTATAATTGATGAAAGAACGCCTCTCCATATGCTCATTTCTGAGAGTTGAATGTGTGTGAAAGTCATCAATCACATACCTTGTTGGGAACACACAGTTTTGTGTGGGGTACTACAGTACATACATACATATTGGGAGGTACTAGCTCCAACTCGATTTTACAGTGAAAACTGCATGAACTTCAAACCAGTACTAGGAAACATACTGAGAAACTAGAGAAAGTGTTTCTACTGCAACCCATTCCCTTTATGCTAGATGAACGAATGTCTCTCCACATGCTAAATTCTGAGACTTGAATTTGTGTGAAATCCCTTAATCACCTAGCTTGTTGGGAACACAAAGTTTCTTTTCAGTGGGAAAATGCACTATTTACATATACATGGGGATGTACTAGCTCCAACTCGGTTTCACAGTGAAAACTGCATGAACTTCAAAATAGCACTAGCAAACATACTGAGTAATCAGAGTAAGTGTTTACAGTGCTACCCATTCCCTTTATGCTAGATGAAGGACTACCTATCCATATGCTCAATTAAGAGAGTTGAATGTGTGTCAAAGCTGTCAATTACCTAGCTTGTTGGGAACACACTCTTTTAAGTGGGGTATTACCCTACATACATATATATTGGTAGGTACTAGCTCCATTTCGGTTTTACAGTGAAAACTGCATGAACTTCAAACAGGCACTAAGAAAAATACCGAGGAACCAGAGATAGTGTTTCTACTGCAACCCATTCTATTTATGCTAGATGAACGAATGTCTGTCCACATGCTCAATTCTGAGAGTTACGCATGTATGAAAGCCATCAATCCGCTAGCTTGTTGGGAGCACACAGTTTATTTGGGCATGAAACTTCAATACATACATATATATTGGGAGGCACTAGCTCCAACTCAGTTTCACAGTGAAAACTGCATGAAATTCAAACCATCACTAGGAAACATACTGTGAATCCAGAGTTAGAGTTTCTACTGAAACCCATTCCACTTATGCCAGATAAACGAACGTCTCTCTACATGCTCAATTCTGAGAGTTAACTGTGTGTGAAAGCCAAGAATCTTCTAGCTTGTTGGAAACACACAGACCTTTCGAGAGTGAAACTACACTACCTACATATATATGGGGATTTATAGCTCCAAAGCGGTTTTACAGTTAAAACTGCATGAATTTCAAACTGGCAATAGGGAACTTACTGAGAGACAAAAGTTCGTGTTTCTACTGCAAACCATTCCCTTTATGCCAGATGAATGAAAGTCTTTCCATATGCTCAATTTTGAGAGTTATGTGTGTGTGATTGTCGTCAAGGTTATAGCTTGTTGGGATCACACAGCTTCTTCTGAGAGTGAAAACACACTACGTACATATATATGTGGAGGCAGAAGATATACCTCGGTTTTAGAGTGGAAACAGCATGAATTTTAAATGGTTACTGGGAAACATACTGATAAACCAGAGATTGTGTTTATACTGCAACCCATTTACTTTATGTTAAATGAACGAAAGTCTCTCCACATGCTAAATTCTGAGAGTTAAGTGTGTGTGAAACAAGTCAATTTGCTAGCCTGTTTGGAAAACACAGTTTCTTGTGAGTGAAACTACACTACATTTATATATATGGGGAGGCACTAGATCCAACTAGGTTTTACAGTGAAAACTACATGAACTTCAAACCAGCAGTAGGAAGCATACTGAAAAAGCAGAGGTAGTGTTTCTACTGCAAAGTATTCCATTTATACTACATGAACAAATGTCTCTCCACATGCTCAATTCTGAGAGTTAAGTGTGTGTGAAAGCCCTCAATTTCCTAGCTTCTTGGGAACACACAGTTAGTGTTGAGACTGAAATTACACTAAATACATAATATGGGGAGGCACAAACTCCAACACGATTTTACAGTGAAAACTGCATGAACTTCAAACTGGCACTAGGAAACTTATTGAGATTCCAGTTTTAATGTTTCTACTGCAACTGATTACATTTTTGCCAGATGAACGAACATCTCTCCACATACTTAATTCTTGGAGTTAAGTGTGTGTGAAAGCCATTAATTTCCTGGATTGTTGGGAACACACAGTTTCTTTAGAGTGTGAACTACAGTACATACATATATATGGGGACGGACTTGATCCAACTCAGTTTTACTGTGAATACTGCATGAAAATCAAACTGGCACTAGGAAACATACTGAGAAACCAGAGTGAGTGTTTCTACTGCAACCCATTCTATTATGCCAGATGAATGAACGTCTCTTCACATGCTGAATTCTGAGAGATAAGTGTTTGTGAAATCCATCAATCTCTGAGCTTGTTGGGAAAACACAGTTTGTTTTGAGAATGAAACTACACTACATACATATACATTGGGAGGAACAAGCTCTAACTCAATTTTACAGAGAAAACTGCATGAACTTCAAACTGACACTAGGAATCATACCGAGAAACCAGAGTTAGTGTTTGTACAGAAACCCATCCTCTTTAAGGTAGATGAGCAAGGGTGTCTCACCAGCTCAATTCTGAGATTTAAGTACGTGTGAAATCCGACAATCTGCTAGCTTGTTGCGAACACACAGTTTGTTTTGAGAGTGAAAATAGACTACAAACATGTATATGGGGGAGTCCTATTTCCAAATCTGTTTTACACTGACAACTGCATGAACTAAAAAACAGCACTAGGAAACATACTGAGAGACCAGAGTTCCTGTTTCTACTGCCACCCATTCCCTTTATGCTAGATGAACCAAAATGTCTCCACATGATCAATTCTGAGGGTTAAGTGTGTGTTAAAATTGTCAGTCTCCGAGCTTGTTGGGAACACACAGTTTGTTCTGAGACTGAAATTACAATACAAACATAATGAGGGGGGCAAGCTCCCACCCGGTTTTAAAGTGAAAACTCCATGAACTTCACACAGGAACTAGTAAACCTAATGAGAGACCAGAAATATTGCTCCTAATGCATCCCATTCCACTTATGCTAGATGAACGAATGTCTCACTACATGCTCAATTCTGAGAGTTAAGTGTGTGTGAAAGCTGTCAATCTCTTAGCTTTTTGGGAACACACCATTACTATTGGGAATGAAACAACACTGCATACATAATATGGAAGGGACAAGCTCCAAATCGGGTTTACAGTGAAAACTGCATGAACTTCAAAGCGGCACTAGGAAACATACTGAGAAAACAGAGTTATTGTTTCGACTGCAACCCATTCCATTTATTTTCGATAAATGAACATCTGTCCTCAAGTTTAATTCTGATAGTTAACTGTGTGTGTGTGAAACCTGCCAATCTCCTAGCTTGTTGGGAACACTCAGTTTCTTCTGAGGGTGAAACTACACTACATAAATAATATGGGGAAGCGCAAACTCCAAATTGATTTTAAAGTGAAAACTGCATGAATTTCAAACCGGCACTAGGAAACATACTGAGAGAGAGTTAGTGTTTCTACTGCAAACCATTTCCTTTATGCAAGATGAACGAAAGTCTCTCCACATGCTCAAATCTCAGAGTTAAGTGTGTAGGAAAGCTGTCAATCTGCTAGCTTATTGGGAATGCACAGTTTATTCTGAGAGTGAAACTACACTACATACTTATATATGGGGAGGCAATAGCTCCATCTCGTTTTTTCAGTGAAAACTGCATGAACTTCTAACTGGCACTAGGAAACATACTGAGAAACCAGAGTTTGTGTTTCTACAGATACCTGTTCCACTATGGCAGATGAACACACATCTCTCCACATGCTCAATTCTGAGAGTTTAGTGTGTGTGAAAGCTGTCAATATCCTAGCTTGTAAAAAACACACAGTTTCTTTTGAGAGTGAAAATACACTACATACATATATATTTGGATGCAGAATCTACTACTTGGTTTTACAGTAGAATATGCACGAAATTCAAACCGGCATTAGGAAACATACTGAGAAACCAGAGTAAGTGTTTCTACTGCAACCCATTCCCTTTAAGCTAGATGCACGAAACTCTCTCCACATGCTCAATTCTGAGAGTTTAGTGTATGTTAAAGCCATTAATTTGCTAGCTTGTTGGGAAAACACAGTTTCTTGTTAGTTGATCTACACTAAATTCATATATATGTGGAGGAAGTAGCTACAACTTGGTTTTACAGTAAAAACTGAATAAACTTCAAACCTCCACTAGGAAACTTACTGGGAAAACAGAGGTGTTGTTTTACTGCAACCCATTCCATTTAGGCTAGATGAATGAAAGTCTCTTGACATGTTCAAACCTGAGACTTAAGTGTGTGTGAATGCCGTTAATCTGCCTGCTTCTTGGGAACACACATTTCCTTATGAGGGTGAAACTACACTACATACATATATATGGTGGATTTCTACCTCCAAATGGGTTTTACATTGAAACAGCATGTACTACAAACGAGCACTAGGAAACATGCTGAGAGATCAATGGTTGTGTTTCTACTGCCACCCATTCCCTTTATGCTAGATGAACGGACGTCTCTCCACATGCACAATTCTGAGAGTTAAGAGTGTGTGAAAGCCATCAATCTCTTATCTTGCTGCGAACACACTGTTACTAAGAGACTGAATCTACACTACGTACATAATATGGGCAGTTACTAGCTCAAACTCGGTTTTACAGTGAAAATTTCATGAAATTCTAACTAGCACTATGAAACATACCGACAAATCAGAGTAACTGATTACAGTCCTTAATATTCCCTTTTGCTAGATGAATGAATGTCTCTACACCTACTCAAATCTCAGAGTTCAATGTGTGTGAAAGATGTCAATCACCTAGCTTGATGGGAACACAAAGTTTGTTTTGAGTGGGGAATTACACTACATATATTTATATGGGAAAGTACTAGATTCAACATGGTTTACAGTGAAAAATGCATGACTTTCAAATCGGCACAGGGATACAAATTGAGAAATCATAGTAAGTGTTTCCAGTTCTATTCATACCCTTTATGCTAGATGAGCGAATGCTTCCCCAGGTGCTCAATTCTGAGAGTTGCATGTGTGTGACAACAATCAATCAGCTTGCTTGTTGGGAATACACAGTTTGATTTGCGTGGGGAACTACACTAAATAAAAACATTTTTGAAAATTAACTCCAACATGGCTTTACAGTGAAAAATGCATGAACTTCAAACTGGCTTTAGGAAACATACTGAGAAATCAGAGTTAGTTTTTCTATTGCTACCCTTTCCCTTTATGATAGATTAATGAACGCCTCTCTGCATGCTCAATTCTGAGAACTGAATGTGTGTGAAAGCCAACAATCAATAGCTTGATGGGAACACAAGGATTCTTTTCAGTGGGGAAATGCACTACATACATATATATGGGGAGGTACTAGCTCCAAATAGGTTTTACACTAAAAACTGCATGAACTTCAAACTGGCACAAGCAAACATACTGAGAATTCAGAGCAAGTGTATCAACTGCTATCAATTATGTTTATGCTAGATGAACGACCACATCTCTATATGCTCAATTATGAGTGTTGAATGTGTGTGAAAGCCGTCAGTATCCTAGCTTGAAGAAACACAATGTTTCTTTTCAGTTGGGTGCTGCACTTCATAGATATATATGGAGAGGTACTAGCTACAACCCAGTTTTACAGTGAAAACTGCATAAACTTCAAACTGACACTAGGAAACATATTGAGAAATCAGGGTTAGTGTTTGTACTGCTAACCTTTCCATTTAAGCTAGATGAAGGAACACTTCTTTACCTACTCAATGAAGAGAGTTCAATGTGTGTGAAAGCCATCAATCACCTGACTTGTTGGGAACACACTGTTTGTTTTGAGTGGTTAACTGCACTACATATATATATATATATATGTTGGGATGTACTATCTCCACCTCTATTTTACAGTGAAAACTGCATGACAGTCAAACTGGCACTAAGAAACATACTGAGAAATCAGAGTAATTGTTTACAGTGCTACCCATTCACTTTATGCTGGATGAATGAATGCATCTATTCCTGCTCAATTCTGAGAGTTGAGTGTGTGAGAAATCATCAAAAGTCAAGCTTGTTGGCAACACACACTTTGTTTCCACTGGTGAACTACACTACATACATATATATGGGGTGGTAATAGCTCCAACTCTGTTTTACACTGAAAAATTTATGAAATTCAAACAGGCACTAGGAAACATACTGAGAAATCACTGTAAGTGTTTTTTTTAAACTTTTGTATTGATTTATAATCATTTTAAAATGTTGTGTCAAATTCCAGTGTTCAGCACAATTTTTCAGTCATTCATGGACATATACACACTCATTGCCACAATTTTTTTCTCTGGGCACAGTAAGTGTTTCTAATACTACCCATTCCCTCTATGCTAGGTGAATGAACACTCTACACCTGCTCAATTCTGACAGTTCAATGTGTGTTAAAGCTGTTAATCACTTAGCTTATTAGGAACAACAGATTATTTTCAGTGGGGAAATACACTACTTACATATATATGGGGATGCACAAGCTGCAACTTGGTTTTACAGTGAAAACTGCATGAATTTCAAATCAGCACTGGGAAACATACTGGGAAACCAGAGTAAGTGTTTCTATTGTTACCCATTCCTTTTATACTAGATGAACGAATGCCTCTACACCTGCTTAACTCTGAGAAGTTCCTGTGTGTGAAAACCATCAATCACCTAGCTTGTTGGGAAAACACACTTTGTTTTGATAGGGTACTACACTTCATAGATATATAAGGGTAGATACTAGCTCCAACTCGGTTTTACCATGGAATTGCATGAACTTCAAACTGGCACTAGTAAACATACAGATAAATGAGAGCAATTGTTTACAGTGCTAACCATTCCCTTTATGCTAGATGAACGAATGCCTCTACACCTGCTCAATTCTGAGAGTTCAATGTGTGTAAAATTCATCAAACACCTATCTTGTTGGGAACACACAGTTTGTTTCCAGTGGGGAACTACACTACATAAATATATATGGGGAGGTACTAGCTCCAACTCGATTTTGCAGTGAAAAATTCATGAAATTCTAACTGGCACTATGAAACATACTGACAATCCAGAATAAGTGTTTACACTGCTACCCATTCCTTTATGCTAGATGAATGAATACCTCTACACCTACTCAATTCTGAGTTCATTGTTTGTGAAAGCTGTCAATCACATAGCTTGCTGGGAACACACAGTTTATTTTGAGTGGGAAAAAACACTAAATATATGTATATATGGATTTACTAGCTCCAACTCGGTTTTACAGTGAAAACTGCATGAGGTTCAAACTGGCACTAGAATACATACAGAAAAATCAGTGTAAGTGATTCAGGGCTAACCATCCTCTTTAAGCTAGATAAACAAATGCCTCTACACCTGCTCAATTGTGAGAGATCAATATGTCTAAAAGTCGTCAGTCACTTCGCTTGTTGGGAATACAAAGTTTGTTTTGAGTAAGGAACTACGCTACATACATATATATGGGGAGTTACTAGATTCAACTCGATTTTACTGTGAAAACTGCATGAACTTCAACCTGCACTTGGAAAAATACTGAGAAATCAGAGTAAGTGTTTATACTGATAACCAATCCCTTTATGCTAGATGAATGAACGCCTTTTCACATGCTCAATTCTGAGAGTTGAAAGTGTGTGAAAGCTGTAACATAGCTTGTTGGAAAAACAGAGTTTATTTTGAGTAGGAAACTATACTTCATACATATATATATGGGGAGGTACAGGCTACAACTCGATTTTACAGTGAAAAGTGGATGAAATTCAAACCGAAACTAGGAAACATACTGACAAATCAGAGTAAGTGTTTCTACTGCTACCCATCCCATTTTTGCCTAATGAACGAGCGCCTCTACACCTTCTCAATTCTGAGAGTTGAATGTGTGAAAGCCATCCATCACCAAGCTTTTTGAAACGCAAAGTTTGTTTTGAGTGGGGAAATACGCTACATACATATATATAGGGAGGTAACAGCTCCAACTCGGGTTTACTGTAAAAACTGCATGAATTTCAAACCAGGACTAGGAAACAAACTGAGAAATCAGAGTAAGTGTTTCTACTTCTACCCATTCCCTTTATGCTAGATGAATGAATGCCTCTACACTTGCTCTATTCTGAGAGTTCATTGTGTGTGAAAGCCATCCATTACATAGCCTGTAGGGAATACACAGATTGTTTTGAGTGGGGAACTACACTACATAAATATATATGGGTTTGTGCTATCTGGAACTCTGTTTACTGTGATAATTGCATGAATTTCATACTGGCACTATGAAACATACTGAGAAATCAGAGTAAGTGTTTCTTTGTTACCCATTCCCTTTATGCTAGATGAATGAACACTTCTACACCTGCTCAATACTGAAAGTTTAATGTATGTCAAAACCATCAATCACCTAGCTTGTTGGGAACATACACTTTGTTTTGAATGGGGAACTACACTACATACATATATATTTGTGTAGATACTAGCTCCAACTCGGTTTTACAGTGAAAATTGCATGAACTTCAAACAGGCACTAGGAAACATACTGAGAAAACAGAGTAAGTGTTTCTACTGCTAACCATTTTCTTTATGCTAGATGAATGAACGCTTCTCCACATGATCATGTCTGAGATTTGAATCTGTGTGAACGCCATCAACCACCTACATTTTGGGAACAGACAGTTACTTTTGAGTTGGGAACTATAATACATACAAATAAATGGGGATGTACTAACTCCAACTCTGTTTTATAGTGAAAACTGCATGAACTTCAATCTGGCAGTAAGAAACATACTGAGATTTCAGAGTAAGTGTTTCTACTGCTACCCATTCCCTTTATGCTACATGAGAAAACGCCTGTCCACATGCTAAATTGTGAGAGTTGAATGTGTGTGAAATGCATTAATCAATGAGCTTGTTAGGAAAATGTAGTTTTTTTGAGTGGGAACAACACTACATACATATATATGGGAAGACACTTGCTGCAAATTGGTTTTACAATGAAAACTGCATGAACGTCCAATTGGCACTAGGAAACTAACTGAGAAGTCAGAGTAAGTGTTTCTATTGCTTCCCATTCAACTTATGCTAGATGAACGAACGCCTCTAGACCTGCTCAATGTTGTGAGTTGAATGTGCAGAAAACCATTCATCACCTAACTTGTTGGGAACACACAGTTTGTATTTAGTGGGGAAATACACAACATAAATATATATTGAGGGATACTAGCTCATAATCGGTTTTACAGAGAAAATTTCATGAATTTCTAACCAGTAATAGGATTCATACTGAGAAATCACACTAAGTGTTTCTACTGCTAACAATTCCCTTTATACAAGAAGAATGAATGCCTGTCAACATGCTCACATCTGAGAGTTCAACGTGTGTGAAAGCTGTCAAACACCTAGCTTGTTGGGAAAACAGAGATTTTTCCAGTGGGGAACTACACTACATACATATATATGGGGAGGTACATGCTCCAAACTGGTTTTACGGTGAAAAATGTATGAACTTCTAACTGGCACTAGGAAACGTACTGAGAAATCAGAGTAAGTGATTATACTGATAACCATTCCCTATATGCTAGAAAAACGAATGCCTATACACCTCCTTAGTTCTGAGAGTTGTATGTGTGTGAAAGCTATCCATCACCTAGCTTTTTGGGAACACACAGTTTGTTTTGATTGGGGAACTACACTACATACATATAATATATGGGCATGTACTAGTTCCATCTCAGTTTTACAATGAAAACTGCATGAACTTCAAACCGGCACTAGGAAACACACTGAGAAATCAGAGAAACTTTTACACTGCTACCCATTCCCTTAATGCTAGATGAATGAACGCCTCTACACCTGCTTATTCTGAGAGTTCAATGTGTTTGAAATCCGTCAAACATCAAGCTTGTTGGGAACACATAGTTTGTTTCCATTGGGGAACTACACTACATACATATATATGTGAGGTATTAGCTTCAATATGGTTTTACATTGAAAACTGCATGAACTTCAAACCGGCACTAGGAAACGTTTTGAGAAATCAGAGTAAGTGTTTCTACTGCTACCCATTCCATTTATGATAGATGAATGAACAATTCTCCACGTGCTAAATTCTGAGGCTTGAATTTGTGTGAAATCCCATAATCACCTAGCTTGTTGGGAACACAAATTTCTTTTCAGTGGGGAAATGCACTATTTACATATACATGGGGATGTACTAGCTCCAACTCGGTTTTACAGTGAAAACTGCATGTACTTCAAATGGCACTAGGAAACATACTGACACACCAGAATAATTGTTTCTACTGCTAACCATTCCTTTTATGCTAGATGAATGAACGTCTCTACACCTACTGAATTCTCAGAGTTCAATGTGTGTGAAAGCGGTCAATCACCTAGCTTGGTGGGAACACAGATTTTGTTTTGATTGGGGAATAACACTTCATATATATATATATATATATATGGGGAAGTACTAGCTTCAACACAGTCTTATAGTGAAAAATACACAGGCTTCAAACCAGCACAAGGAAACATATTGAGAAACCATAGTAAGCATTTCCAATTCTACCCATTCCCTTTATAATAGATGAATGAACGCCTCAACAGGTGCTCAATATTGAGAGTCGAATGTGTGTGACAGCATTCTATCAACTTGCTTTTTGGTAACACACAGTTTGTTTTGAGTGGGGAACTAAGCTACAAAAATATATATTGGTAGGAAGTAGCTCCAACATGGTTTTACAGTGAAAACTGCATGAACTTCAAACTGGTATTAGGAAACATACTGAGAATTCACAGTTAATTATTCTACTGCTACCCTTTCCCTATATGCTAGATGAACTAATGCCTCTCCGCATGCTCAATTCTGAGAATTGAATGTGTGTAAAAGCCAACAATCATATAGATTCTTGGGAACACAAAGATTCTTTTCAGTGGGGAACAGCACTACATACATATATACGGGGATGTACTAGCTCCAAACGGTTTTACTGTGAAAAGTACGTGAACTTCAGACTGGCACTAGGAAACATACTGAGAAATCAGAGTAAGTGTTTCAACTGCTAGCCATTCCCTTTATGCTAGATGAAAGAACACATATTCATGTGCTCAATTTTGATTGTTGATGTGTGTGAAAGTCGTCAATATCCTAGCTTGAGGGAACACAATGTTTCTTTTCAGTTGGTGGCTGCACTACATACATTTATTGGGAGGTACTAGTCCCAACTCGTTTTTACTGTGAAAACAGCATGAAATTCAAACTGGCACTATGAAACAATCTTAGAAATAGGAGTAACTCTTTCCATTGCTACCCATTCCCTTTATGCTAGTTGAATGAACACCTCTACACCTGCTCAATTCTGAGAGTTCAATATGTGTGAGAGCCATCAATCACCTATCTTGTTGGGAACACACAGTTTGTTTTGAGTAGGGAACTACACTACATACATATATATGGGGAGGTACAAGCTCCAAGTCCATTTTACAGTGAAAACTTCATGAACATTAAAACTGCACTAGGAAACATACTGAGAAATCAGATTAAGTGTTTTTTCTGCTACCCATTCCCCTTATGCTAGATGAACGAATGCCTCTCCAAATGCTCAATTATTACAGTTGAATGTGTGTTAAAGCTATCACCTAGCTTGTTCAGAATACACAGTTAGTTTTGAGTGGGGAAGAACAGTACACGTATATATATATATTTATGGGGTGGTTCTAGCTTCAACTCCGTTTTACAGGGAAAATTTCATGAAATTCTAACTGGCTGTAGGAAAGATATAGAGAAATCACAGTAAGTGTTTCCAGTGCTACACATTTCCTTTATGCTTGATGAATGAATACCTCTCCACATGCTCAATTCTGGTAGTTGAATGTATGTGAAAGCCTCCAATCACTTAGCTTGTGGGAACACAAAGATTCTTTTCAGTGTGGAGCTGCACTACTTACATAGATATGGGTTCTACTAGCTCCAACTTGGTTTTATTTTGAAAACTGCATGATATTTAAACAGGCACAAGGAAGCATACCAAGAAATCAGACTAAGTCATTCTACTGCTAACCATTCTCTTTATAATTGATGAAAGAACGCCTCTCCATATGCTCATTTCTGAGAGTTGAATGTGTGTGAAAGTCATCAATCACATACCTTGTTGGGAACACACAGTTTTGTGTGGGGTACTACAGTACATACATACATATTGGGAGGTACTAGCTCCAACTCGATTTTACAGTGAAAACTGCATGAACTTCAAACCAGTACTAGGAAACATACTGAGAAACTAGAGAAAGTGTTTCTACTGCAACCCATTCCCTTTATGCTAGATGAACGAATGTCTCTCCACATGCTAAATTCTGAGACTTGAATTTGTGTGAAATCCCTTAATCACCTAGCTTGTTGGGAACACAAAGTTTCTTTTCAGTGGGAAAATGCACTATTTACATATACATGGGGATGTACTAGCTCCAACTCGGTTTCACAGTGAAAACTGCATGAACTTCAAAATAGCACTAGCAAACATACTGAGTAATCAGAGTAAGTGTTTACAGTGCTACCCATTCCCTTTATGCTAGATGAAGGACTACCTATCCATGTGCTCAATTAAGAGAGTTGAATGTGTGTCAAAGCTGTCAATTACCTAGCTTGTTGGGAACACACTCTTTTAAGTGGGGTATTACCCTACATACATATATATTGGTAGGTACTAGCTCCATTTCGGTTTTACAGTGAAAACTGCATGAACTTCAAACAGGCACTAAGAAAAATACCGAGGAACCAGAGATAGTGTTTCTACTGCAACCCATTCTATTTATGCTAGAGGAACGAATGTCTGTCCACATGCTCAATTCTGAGAGTTACGCATGTATGAAAGCCATCAATCCGCTAGCTTGTTGGGAGCACACAGTTTATTTGGGCATGAAACTTCAATACATACATATATATTGGGAGGCACTAGCTCCAACTCAGTTTCACAGTGAAAACTGCATGAAATTCAAACCATCACTAGGAAACATACTGTGAATCCAGAGTTAGAGTTTCTACTGAAACCCATTCCACTTATGCCAGATAAACGAACGTCTCTCTACATGCTCAATTCTGAGAGTTAACTGTGTGTGAAAGCCAAGAATCTTCTAGCTTGTTGGAAACACACAGACCTTTTGAGAGTGAAACTACACTACCTACATATATATGGGGATTTATAGCTCCAAAGCGGTTTTACAGTTAAAACTGCATGAATTTCAAACTGGCAATAGGGAACTTACTGAGAGACAAAAGTTCGTGTTTCTACTGCAAACCATTCCCTTTATGCCAGATGAATGAAAGTCTTTCCATATGCTCAATTTTGAGAGTTATGTGTGTGTGATTGTCGTCAAGGTTATAGCTTGTTGGGATCACACAGCTTCTTCTGAGAGTGAAAACACACTACGTACATATATATGTGGAGGCAGAAGATATACCTCGGTTTTAGAGTGGAAACAGCATGAATTTTAAATGGTTACTGGGAAACATACTGATAAACCAGAGATTGTGTTTATACTGCAACCCATTTACTTTATGTTAAATGAACGAAAGTCTCTCCACATGCTAAATTCTGAGAGTTAAGTGTGTGTGAAACAAGTCAATTTGCTAGCCTGTTTGGAAAACACAGTTTCTTGTGAGTGAAACTACACTACATTTATATATATGGGGAGGCACTAGATCCAACTAGGTTTTACAGTGAAAACTACATGAACTTCAAACCAGCAGTAGGAAGCAAACTGAAAAAGCAGAGGTAGTGTTTCTACTGCAAAGTATTCCATTTATACTACATGAACAAATGTCTCTCCACATGCTCAATTCTGAGAGTTAAGTGTGTGTGAAAGCTGTCAATCTCTTAGCTTTTTGGGAACACACCATTACTATTGGGAATGAAACAACACTGCATACATAATATGGAAGGGACAAGCTCCAAATCGGGTTTACAGTGAAAACTGCATGAACTTCAAAGCGGCACTAGGAAACATACTGAGAAAACAGAGTTATTGTTTCGACTGCAACCCATTCCATTTATTTTCGATAAATGAACATCTGTCCTCAAGTTTAATTCTGATAGTTAACTGTGTGTGTGTGAAACCTGCCAATCTCCTAGCTTGTTGGGAACACTCAGTTTCTTCTGAGGGTGAAACTACACTACATAAATAATATGGGGAAGCGCAAACTCCAAATTGATTTTAAAGTGAAAACTGCATGAATTTCAAACCGGCACTAGGAAACATACTGAGAGAGAGTTAGTGTTTCTACTGCAAACCATTTCCTTTATGCAAGATGAACGAAAGTCTCTCCACATGCTCAAATCTCAGAGTTAAGTGTGTAGGAAAGCTGTCAATCTGCTAGCTTATTGGGAATGCACAGTTTATTCTGAGAGTGAAACTACACTACATACTTATATATGGGGAGGCAATAGCTCCATCTCGTTTTTTCAGTGAAAACTGCATGAACTTCTAACTGGCACTAGGAAACATACTGAGAAACCAGAGTTTGTGTTTCTACAGATACCTGTTCCACTATGGCAGATGAACACACATCTCTCCACATGCTCAATTCTGAGAGTTTAGTGTGTGTGAAAGCTGTCAATATCCTAGCTTGTAAAAAACACACAGTTTCTTTTGAGAGTGAAAATACACTACATACATATATATTTGGATGCAGAATCTACTACTTGGTTTTACAGTAGAATATGCACGAAATTCAAACCGGCATTAGGAAACATACTGAGAAACCAGAGTAAGTGTTTCTACTGCAACCCATTCCCTTTAAGCTAGATGCACGAAACTCTCTCCACATGCTCAATTCTGAGAGTTTAGTGTATGTTAAAGCCATTAATTTGCTAGCTTGTTGGGAAAACACAGTTTCTTGTTAGTTGATCTACACTAAATTCATATATATGTGGAGGAAGTAGCTACAACTTGGTTTTACAGTAAAAACTGAATAAACTTCAAACCTCCACTAGGAAACTTACTGGGAAAACAGAGGTGTTGTTTTACTGCAACCCATTCCATTTAGGCTAGATGAATGAAAGTCTCTTGACATGTTCAAACCTGAGACTTAAGTGTGTGTGAATGCCGTTAATCTGCCTGCTTCTTGGGAACACACATTTCCTTATGAGGGTGAAACTACACTACATACATATATATGGTGGATTTCTACCTCCAAATGGGTTTTACATTGAAACAGCATGTACTACAAACGAGCACTAGGAAACATGCTGAGAGATCAATGGTTGTGTTTCTACTGCCACCCATTCCCTTTATGCTAGATGAACGGACGTCTCTCCACATGCACAATTCTGAGAGTTAAGAGTGTGTGAAAGCCATCAATCTCTTATCTTGCTGCGAACACACTGTTACTAAGAGACTGAATCTACACTACGTACATAATATGGGCAGTTACTAGCTCAAACTCGGTTTTACAGTGAAAATTTCATGAAATTCTAACTAGCACTATGAAACATACCGACAAATCAGAGTAACTGATTACAGTCCTTAATATTCCCTTTTGCTAGATGAATGAATGTCTCTACACCTACTCAAATCTCAGAGTTCAATGTGTGTGAAAGATGTCAATCACCTAGCTTGATGGGAACACAAAGTTTGTTTTGAGTGGGGAATTACACTACATATATTTATATGGGAAAGTACTAGATTCAACATGGTTTACAGTGAAAAATGCATGACTTTCAAATCGGCACAGGGATACAAATTGAGAAATCATAGTAAGTGTTTCCAGTTCTATTCATACCCTTTATGCTAGATGAGCGAATGCTTCCCCAGGTGCTCAATTCTGAGAGTTGCATGTGTGTGACAACAATCAATCAGCTTGCTTGTTGGGAATACACAGTTTGATTTGCGTGGGGAACTACACTAAATAAAAACATTTTTGAAAATTAACTCCAACATGGCTTTACAGTGAAAAATGCATGAACTTCAAACTGGCTTTAGGAAACATACTGAGAAATCAGAGTTAGTTTTTCTATTGCTACCCTTTCCCTTTATGATAGATTAATGAACGCCTCTCTGCATGCTCAATTCTGAGAACTGAATGTGTGTGAAAGCCAACAATCAATAGCTTGATGGGAACACAAGGATTCTTTTCAGTGGGGAAATGCACTACATACATATATATGGGGAGGTACTAGCTCCAAATAGGTTTTACACTAAAAACTGCATGAACTTCAAACTGGCACAAGCAAACATACTGAGAATTCAGAGCAAGTGTATCAACTGCTATCAATTATGTTTATGCTAGATGAACGACCACATCTCTATATGCTCAATTATGAGTGTTGAATGTGTGTGAAAGCCGTCAGTATCCTAGCTTGAAGAAACACAATGTTTCTTTTCAGTTGGGTGCTGCACTTCATAGATATATATGGAGAGGTACTAGCTACAACCCAGTTTTACAGTGAAAACTGCATAAACTTCAAACTGACACTAGGAAACATATTGAGAAATCAGGGTTAGTGTTTGTACTGCTAACCTTTCCATTTAAGCTAGATGAAGGAACACTTCTTTACCTACTCAATGAAGAGAGTTCAATGTGTGTGAAAGCCATCAATCACCTGACTTGTTGGGAACACACTGTTTGTTTTGAGTGGTTAACTGCACTACATATATATATATATATATGTTGGGATGTACTATCTCCACCTCTATTTTACAGTGAAAACTGCATGACAGTCAAACTGGCACTAAGAAACATACTGAGAAATCAGAGTAATTGTTTACAGTGCTACCCATTCACTTTATGCTGGATGAATGAATGCATCTATTCCTGCTCAATTCTGAGAGTTGAGTGTGTGAGAAATCATCAAAAGTCAAGCTTGTTGGCAACACACACTTTGTTTCCACTGGTGAACTACACTACATACATATATATGGGGTGGTAATAGCTCCAACTCTGTTTTACACTGAAAAATTTATGAAATTCAAACAGGCACTAGGAAACATACTGAGAAATCACTGTAAGTGTTTTTTTAAACTTTTTTATTGATTTATAATCATTTTAAAATGTTGTGTCAAATTCCAGTGTTCAGCACAATTTTTCAGTCATTCATGGACATATACACACTCATTGCCACAATTTTTTTCTCTGGGCACAGTAAGTGTTTCTAATACTACCCATTCCCTCTATGCTAGGTGAATGAACACTCTACACCTGCTCAATTCTGACAGTTCAATGTGTGTTAAAGCTGTTAATCACTTAGCTTATTAGGAACAACAGATTATTTTCAGTGGGGAAATACACTACTTACATATATATGGGGATGCACAAGCTGCAACTTGGTTTTACAGTGAAAACTGCATGAATTTCAAATCAGCACTGGGAAACATACTGGGAAACCAGAGTAAGTGTTTCTATTGTTACCCATTCCTTTTATACTAGATGAACGAATGCCTCTACACCTGCTTAACTCTGAGAAGTTCCTGTGTGTGAAAACCATCAATCACCTAGCTTGTTGGGAAAACACACTTTGTTTTGATAGGGTACTACACTTCATAGATATATAAGGGTAGATACTAGCTCCAACTCGGTTTTACCATGGAATTGCATGAACTTCAAACTGGCACTAGTAAACATACAGATAAATGAGAGCAATTGTTTACAGTGCTAACCATTCCCTTTATGCTAGATGAACGAATGCCTCTACACCTGCTCAATTCTGAGAGTTCAATGTGTGTAAAATTCATCAAACACCTATCTTGTTGGGAACACACAGTTTGTTTCCAGTGGGGAACTACACTACATAAATATATATGGGGAGGTACTAGCTCCAACTCGATTTTGCAGTGAAAAATTCATGAAATTCTAACTGGCACTATGAAACATACTGACAATCCAGAATAAGTGTTTACACTGCTACCCATTCCTTTATGCTAGATGAATGAATACCTCTACACCTACTCAATTCTGAGTTCATTGTTTGTGAAAGCTGTCAATCACATAGCTTGCTGGGAACACACAGTTTATTTTGAGTGGGAAAAAACACTAAATATATGTATATATGGATTTACTAGCTCCAACTCGGTTTTACAGTGAAAACTGCATGAGGTTCAAACTGGCACTAGAATACATACAGAAAAATCAGTGTAAGTGATTCAGGGCTAACCATCCTCTTTAAGCTAGATAAACAAATGCCTCTACACCTGCTCAATTGTGAGAGATCAATATGTCTAAAAGTCGTCAGTCACTTCGCTTGTTGGGAATACAAAGTTTGTTTTGAGTAAGGAACTACGCTACATACATATATATGGGGAGTTACTAGATTCAACTCGATTTTACTGTGAAAACTGCATGAACTTCAACCCGCACTTGGAAAAATACTGAGAAATCAGAGTAAGTGTTTATACTGATAACCAATCCCTTTATGCTAGATGAATGAACGCCTTTTCACATGCTCAATTCTGAGAGTTGAAAGTGTGTGAAAGCTGTAACATAGCTTGTTGGAAAAACAGAGTTTATTTTGAGTAGGAAACTATACTTCATACATATATATATGGGGAGGTACAGGCTACAACTCGATTTTACAGTGAAAAGTGGATGAAATTCAAACCGAAACTAGGAAACATACTGACAAATCAGAGTAAGTGTTTCTACTGCTACCCATCCCATTTTTGCCTAATGAACGAGCGCCTCTACACCTTCTCAATTCTGAGAGTTGAATGTGTGAAAGCCATCCATCACCAAGCTTTTTGAAACGCAAAGTTTGTTTTGAGTGGGGAAATACGCTACATACATATATATAGGGAGGTAACAGCTCCAACTCGGGTTTACTGTAAAAACTGCATGAATTTCAAACCAGGACTAGGAAACAAACTGAGAAATCAGAGTAAGTGTTTCTACTTCTACCCATTCCCTTTATGCTAGATGAATGAATGCCTCTACACTTGCTCTATTCTGAGAGTTCATTGTGTGTGAAAGCCATCCATTACATAGCCTGTAGGGAATACACAGATTGTTTTGAGTGGGGAACTACACTACATAAATATATATGGGTTTGTGCTATCTGGAACTCTGTTTACTGTGATAATTGCATGAATTTCATACTGGCACTATGAAACATACTGAGAAATCAGAGTAAGTGTTTCTTTGTTACCCATTCCCTTTATGCTAGATGAATGAACACTTCTACACCTGCTCAATACTGAAAGTTTAATGTATGTCAAAACCATCAATCACCTAGCTTGTTGGGAACATACACTTTGTTTTGAATGGGGAACTACACTACATACATATATATTTGTGTAGATACTAGCTCCAACTCGGTTTTACAGTGAAAATTGCATGAACTTCAAACAGGCACTAGGAAACATACTGAGAAAACAGAGTAAGTGTTTCTACTGCTAACCATTTTCTTTATGCTAGATGAATGAACGCTTCTCCACATGATCATGTCTGAGATTTGAATCTGTGTGAACGCCATCAACCACCTACATTTTGGGAACAGACAGTTACTTTTGAGTTGGGAACTATAATACATACAAATAAATGGGGATGTACTAACTCCAACTCTGTTTTATAGTGAAAACTGCATGAACTTCAATCTGGCAGTAAGAAACATACTGAGATTTCAGAGTAAGTGTTTCTACTGCTACCCATTCCCTTTATGCTACATGAGAAAACGCCTGTCCACATGCTAAATTGTGAGAGTTGAATGTGTGTGAAATGCATTAATCAATGAGCTTGTTAGGAAAATGTAGTTTTTTTTGAGTGGGAACAACACTACATACATATATATGGGAAGACACTTGCTGCAAATTGGTTTTACAATGAAAACTGCATGAACGTCCAATTGGCACTAGGAAACTAACTGAGAAGTCAGAGTAAGTGTTTCTATTGCTTCCCATTCAACTTATGCTAGATGAACGAACGCCTCTAGACCTGCTCAATGTTGTGAGTTGAATGTGCAGAAAACCATTCATCACCTAACTTGTTGGGAACACACAGTTTGTATTTAGTGGGGAAATACACAACATAAATATATATTGAGGGATACTAGCTCATAATCGGTTTTACAGAGAAAATTTCATGAATTTCTAACCAGTAATAGGATTCATACTGAGAAATCACACTAAGTGTTTCTACTGCTAACAATTCCCTTTATACAAGAAGAATGAATGCCTGTCAACATGCTCACATCTGAGAGTTCAACGTGTGTGAAAGCTGTCAAACACCTAGCTTGTTGGGAAAACAGAGATTTTTCCAGTGGGGAACTACACTACATACATATATATGGGGAGGTACATGCTCCAAACTGGTTTTACGGTGAAAAATGTATGAACTTCTAACTGGCACTAGGAAACGTACTGAGAAATCAGAGTAAGTGATTATACTGATAACCATTCCCTATATGCTAGAAAAACGAATGCCTATACACCTCCTTAGTTCTGAGAGTTGTATGTGTGTGAAAGCTATCCATCACCTAGCTTTTTGGGAACACACAGTTTGTTTTGATTGGGGAACTACACTACATACATATAATATATGGGCATGTACTAGTTCCATCTCAGTTTTACAATGAAAACTGCATGAACTTCAAACCGGCACTAGGAAACACACTGAGAAATCAGAGAAACTTTTACACTGCTACCCATTCCCTTAATGCTAGATGAATGAACGCCTCTACACCTGCTTATTCTGAGAGTTCAATGTGTTTGAAATCCGTCAAACATCAAGCTTGTTGGGAACACATAGTTTGTTTCCATTGGGGAACTACACTACATACATATATATGTGAGGTATTAGCTTCAATATGGTTTTACATTGAAAACTGCATGAACTTCAAACCGGCACTAGGAAACGTTTTGAGAAATCAGAGTAAGTGTTTCTACTGCTACCCATTCCATTTATGATAGATGAATGAACAATTCTCCACGTGCTAAATTCTGAGGCTTGAATTTGTGTGAAATCCCATAATCACCTAGCTTGTTGGGAACACAAATTTCTTTTCAGTGGGGAAATGCACTATTTACATATACATGGGGATGTACTAGCTCCAACTCGGTTTTACAGTGAAAACTGCATGTACTTCAAATGGCACTAGGAAACATACTGACACACCAGAATAATTGTTTCTACTGCTAACCATTCCTTTTATGCTAGATGAATGAACGTCTCTACACCTACTGAATTCTCAGAGTTCAATGTGTGTGAAAGCGGTCAATCACCTAGCTTGGTGGGAACACAGATTTTGTTTTGATTGGGGAATAACACTTCATATATATATATATATATATATATATATGGGGAAGTACTAGCTTCAACACAGTCTTATAGTGAAAAATACACAGGCTTCAAACCAGCACAAGGAAACATATTGAGAAACCATAGTAAGCATTTCCAATTCTACCCATTCCCTTTATAATAGATGAATGAACGCCTCAACAGGTGCTCAATATTGAGAGTCGAATGTGTGTGACAGCATTCTATCAACTTGCTTTTTGGTAACACACAGTTTGTTTTGAGTGGGGAACTAAGCTACAAAAATATATATTGGTAGGATGTAGCTCCAACATGGTTTTACAGTGAAAACTGCATGAACTTCAAACTGGTATTAGGAAACATACTGAGAATTCACAGTTAATTATTCTACTGCTACCCTTTCCCTATATGCTAGATGAACTAATGCCTCTCCGCATGCTCAATTCTGAGAATTGAATGTGTGTAAAAGCCAACAATCATATAGATTCTTGGGAACACAAAGATTCTTTTCAGTGGGGAACAGCACTACATACATATATACGGGGATGTACTAGCTCCAAACGGTTTTACTGTGAAAAGTACGTGAACTTCAGACTGGCACTAGGAAACATACTGAGAAATCAGAGTAAGTGTTTCAACTGCTAGCCATTCCCTTTATGCTAGATGAAAGAACACATATTCATGTGCTCAATTTTGATTGTTGATGTGTGTGAAAGTCGTCAATATCCTAGCTTGAGGGAACACAATGTTTCTTTTCAGTTGGTGGCTGCACTACATACATTTATTGGGAGGTACTAGTCCCAACTCGTTTTTACTGTGAAAACAGCATGAAATTCAAACTGGCACTATGAAACAATCTTAGAAATAGGAGTAACTCTTTCCATTGCTACCCATTCCCTTTATGCTAGTTGAATGAACACCTCTACACCTGCTCAATTCTGAGAGTTCAATATGTGTGAGAGCCATCAATCACCTATCTTGTTGGGAACACACAGTTTGTTTTGAGTAGGGAACTACACTACATACATATATATGGGGAGGTACAAGCTCCAAGTCCATTTTACAGTGAAAACTTCATGAACATTAAAACTGCACTAGGAAACATACTGAGAAATCAGATTAAGTGTTTTTTCTGCTACCCATTCCCCTTATGCTAGATGAACGAATGCCTCTCCAAATGCTCAATTATTACAGTTGAATGTGTGTTAAAGCTATCACCTAGCTTGTTCAGAATACACAGTTAGTTTTGAGTGGGGAAGAACAGTACACGTATATATATATATTTATGGGGTGGTTCTAGCTTCAACTCCGTTTTACAGGGAAAATTTCATGAAATTCTAACTGGCTGTAGGAAAGATATAGAGAAATCACAGTAAGTGTTTCCAGTGCTACACATTTCCTTTATGCTTGATGAATGAATACCTCTCCACATGCTCAATTCTGGTAGTTGAATGTATGTGAAAGCCTCCAATCACTTAGCTTGTGGGAACACAAAGATTCTTTTCAGTGTGGAGCTGCACTACTTACATAGATATGGGTTCTACTAGCTCCAACTTGGTTTTATTTTGAAAACTGCATGATATTTAAACAGGCACAAGGAAGCATACCAAGAAATCAGACTAAGTCATTCTACTGCTAACCATTCTCTTTATAATTGATGAAAGAACGCCTCTCCATATGCTCATTTCTGAGAGTTGAATGTGTGTGAAAGTCATCAATCACATACCTTGTTGGGAACACACAGTTTTGTGTGGGGTACTACAGTACATACATACATATTGGGAGGTACTAGCTCCAACTCGATTTTACAGTGAAAACTGCATGAACTTCAAACCAGTACTAGGAAACATACTGAGAAACTAGAGAAAGTGTTTCTACTGCAACCCATTCCCTTTATGCTAGATGAACGAATGTCTCTCCACATGCTAAATTCTGAGACTTGAATTTGTGTGAAATCCCTTAATCACCTAGCTTGTTGGGAACACAAAGTTTCTTTTCAGTGGGAAAATGCACTATTTACATATACATGGGGATGTACTAGCTCCAACTCGGTTTCACAGTGAAAACTGCATGAACTTCAAAATAGCACTAGCAAACATACTGAGTAATCAGAGTAAGTGTTTACAGTGCTACCCATTCCCTTTATGCTAGATGAAGGACTACCTATCCATGTGCTCAATTAAGAGAGTTGAATGTGTGTCAAAGCTGTCAATTACCTAGCTTGTTGGGAACACACTCTTTTAAGTGGGGTATTACCCTACATACATATATATTGGTAGGTACTAGCTCCATTTCGGTTTTACAGTGAAAACTGCATGAACTTCAAACAGGCACTAAGAAAAATACCGAGGAACCAGAGATAGTGTTTCTACTGCAACCCATTCTATTTATGCTAGAGGAACGAATGTCTGTCCACATGCTCAATTCTGAGAGTTACGCATGTATGAAAGCCATCAATCCGCTAGCTTGTTGGGAGCACACAGTTTATTTGGGCATGAAACTTCAATACATACATATATATTGGGAGGCACTAGCTCCAACTCAGTTTCACAGTGAAAACTGCATGAAATTCAAACCATCACTAGGAAACATACTGTGAATCCAGAGTTAGAGTTTCTACTGAAACCCATTCCACTTATGCCAGATAAACGAACGTCTCTCTACATGCTCAATTCTGAGAGTTAACTGTGTGTGAAAGCCAAGAATCTTCTAGCTTGTTGGAAACACACAGACCTTTTGAGAGTGAAACTACACTACCTACATATATATGGGGATTTATAGCTCCAAAGCGGTTTTACAGTTAAAACTGCATGAATTTCAAACTGGCAATAGGGAACTTACTGAGAGACAAAAGTTCGTGTTTCTACTGCAAACCATTCCCTTTATGCCAGATGAATGAAAGTCTTTCCATATGCTCAATTTTGAGAGTTATGTGTGTGTGATTGTCGTCAAGGTTATAGCTTGTTGGGATCACACAGCTTCTTTTGAGAGTGAAAACACACTACGTACATATATATGTGGAGGCAGAAGATATACCTCGGTTTTAGAGTGGAAACAGCATGAATTTTAAATGGTTACTGGGAAACATACTGATAAACCAGAGATTGTGTTTATACTGCAACCCATTTACTTTATGTTAAATGAACGAAAGTCTCTCCACATGCTAAATTCTGAGAGTTAAGTGTGTGTGAAACAAGTCAATTTGCTAGCCTGTTTGGAAAACACAGTTTCTTGTGAGTGAAACTACACTACATTTATATATATGGGGAGGCACTAGATCCAACTAGGTTTTACAGTGAAAACTACATGAACTTCAAACCGGCAGTAGGAAGCATACTGAAAAAGCAGAGGTAGTGTTTCTACTGCAAAGTATTCCATTTATACTACATGAACAAATGTCTCTCCACATGCTCAATTCTGAGAGTTAAGTGTGTGTGAAAGCCCTCAATTTCCTAGCTTCTTGGGAACACACAGTTAGTGTTGAGACTGAAATTACACTAAATACATAATATGGGGAGGCACAAACTCCAACACGATTTTACAGTGAAAACTGCATGAACTTCAAACTGGCACTAGGAAACTTATTGAGATTCCAGTTTTAATGTTTCTACTGCAACTGATTACATTTTTGCCAGATGAACGAACATCTCTCCACATACTTAATTCTTGGAGTTAAGTGTGTGTGAAAGCCATTAATTTCCTGGATTGTTGGGAACACACAGTTTCTTTAGAGTGTGAACTACAGTACATACATATATATGGGGACGGACTTGATCCAACTCAGTTTTACTGTGAATACTGCATGAAAATCAAACTGGCACTAGGAAACATACTGAGAAACCAGAGTGAGTGTTTCTACTGCAACCCATTCTATTATGCCAGATGAATGAACGTCTCTTCACATGCTGAATTCTGAGAGATAAGTGTTTGTGAAATCCATCAATCTCTGAGCTTGTTGGGAAAACACAGTTTGTTTTGAGAATGAAACTACACTACATACATATACATTGGGAGGAACAAGCTCTAACTCAATTTTACAGAGAAAACTGCATGAACTTCAAACTGACACTAGGAATCATACCGAGAAACCAGAGTTAGTGTTTGTACAGAAACCCATCCTCTTTAAGGTAGATGAGCAAGGGTGTCTCACCAGCTCAATTCTGAGATTTAAGTACGTGTGAAATCCGACAATCTGCTAGCTTGTTGCGAACACACAGTTTGTTTTGAGAGTGAAAATAGACTACAAACATGTATATGGGGGAGTCCTATTTCCAAATCTGTTTTACACTGACAACTGCATGAACTAAAAAACAGCACTAGGAAACATACTGAGAGACCAGAGTTCCTGTTTCTACTGCCACCCATTCCCTTTATGCTAGATGAACCAAAATCTCTCCACATGATCAATTCTGAGGGTTAAGTGTGTGTTAAAATTGTCAGTCTCCGAGCTTGTTGGGAACACACAGTTTGTTCTGAGACTGAAATTACAATACAAACATAATGAGGGGGGCAAGCTCCCACCCGGTTTTAAAGTGAAAACTCCATGAAATTCACACAGGAACTAGTAAACCTAATGAGAGACCAGAAATATTGCTCCTAATGCATCCCATTCCACTTATGCTAGATGAACGAATGTCTCACTACATGCTCAATTCTGAGAGTTAAGTGTGTGTGAAAGCTGTCAATCTCTTAGCTTTTTGGGAACACACCATTACTATTGGGAATGAAACAACACTGCATACATAATATGGAAGGGACAAGCTCCAAATCGGGTTTACAGTGAAAACTGCATGAACTTCAAAGCGGCACTAGGAAACATACTGAGAAAACAGAGTTATTGTTTCGACTGCAACCCATTCCATTTATTTTCGATAAATGAACATCTGTCCTCAAGTTTAATTCTGATAGTTAACTGTGTGTGTGTGAAACCTGCCAATCTCCTAGCTTGTTGGGAACACTCAGTTTCTTCTGAGGGTGAAACTACACTACATAAATAATATGGGGAAGCGCAAACTCCAAATTGATTTTAAAGTGAAAACTGCATGAATTTCAAACCGGCACTAGGAAACATACTGAGAGAGAGTTAGTGTTTCTACTGCAAACCATTTCCTTTATGCAAGATGAACGAAAGTCTCTCCACATGCTCAAATCTCAGAGTTAAGTGTGTAGGAAAGCTGTCAATCTGCTAGCTTATTGGGAATGCACAGTTTATTCTGAGAGTGAAACTACACTACATACTTATATATGGGGAGGCAATAGCTCCATCTCGTTTTTTCAGTGAAAACTGCATGAACTTCTAACTGGCACTAGGAAACATACTGAGAAACCAGAGTTTGTGTTTCTACAGATACCTGTTCCACTATGGCAGATGAACACACATCTCTCCACATGCTCAATTCTGAGAGTTTAGTGTGTGTGAAAGCTGTCAATATCCTAGCTTGTAAAAAACACACAGTTTCTTTTGAGAGTGAAAATACACTACATACATATATATTTGGATGCAGAATCTACTACTTGGTTTTACAGTAGAATATGCACGAAATTCAAACCGGCATTAGGAAACATACTGAGAAACCAGAGTAAGTGTTTCTACTGCAACCCATTCCCTTTAAGCTAGATGCACGAAACTCTCTCCACATGCTCAATTCTGAGAGTTTAGTGTATGTTAAAGCCATTAATTTGCTAGCTTGTTGGGAAAACACAGTTTCTTGTTAGTTGATCTACACTAAATTCATATATATGTGGAGGAAGTAGCTACAACTTGGTTTTACAGTAAAAACTGAATAAACTTCAAACCTCCACTAGGAAACTTACTGGGAAAACAGAGGTGTTGTTTTACTGCAACCCATTCCATTTAGGCTAGATGAATGAAAGTCTCTTGACATGTTCAAACCTGAGACTTAAGTGTGTGTGAATGCCGTTAATCTGCCTGCTTCTTGGGAACACACATTTCCTTATGAGGGTGAAACTACACTACATACATATATATGGTGGATTTCTACCTCCAAATGGGTTTTACATTGAAACAGCATGTACTACAAACGAGCACTAGGAAACATGCTGAGAGATCAATGGTTGTGTTTCTACTGCCACCCATTCCCTTTATGCTAGATGAACGGACGTCTCTCCACATGCACAATTCTGAGAGTTAAGAGTGTGTGAAAGCCATCAATCTCTTATCTTGCTGCGAACACACTGTTACTAAGAGACTGAATCTACACTACGTACATAATATGGGCAGTTACTAGCTCAAACTCGGTTTTACAGTGAAAATTTCATGAAATTCTAACTAGCACTATGAAACATACCGACAAATCAGAGTAACTGATTACAGTCCTTAATATTCCCTTTTGCTAGATGAATGAATGTCTCTACACCTACTCAAATCTCAGAGTTCAATGTGTGTGAAAGATGTCAATCACCTAGCTTGATGGGAACACAAAGTTTGTTTTGAGTGGGGAATTACACTACATATATTTATATGGGAAAGTACTAGATTCAACATGGTTTACAGTGAAAAATGCATGACTTTCAAATCGGCACAGGGATACAAATTGAGAAATCATAGTAAGTGTTTCCAGTTCTATTCATACCCTTTATGCTAGATGAGCGAATGCTTCCCCAGGTGCTCAATTCTGAGAGTTGCATGTGTGTGACAACAATCAATCAGCTTGCTTGTTGGGAATACACAGTTTGATTTGCGTGGGGAACTACACTAAATAAAAACATTTTTGAAAATTAACTCCAACATGGCTTTACAGTGAAAAATGCATGAACTTCAAACTGGCTTTAGGAAACATACTGAGAAATCAGAGTTAGTTTTTCTATTGCTACCCTTTCCCTTTATGATAGATTAATGAACGCCTCTCTGCATGCTCAATTCTGAGAACTGAATGTGTGTGAAAGCCAACAATCAATAGCTTGATGGGAACACAAGGATTCTTTTCAGTGGGGAAATGCACTACATACATATATATGGGGAGGTACTAGCTCCAAATAGGTTTTACACTAAAAACTGCATGAACTTCAAACTGGCACAAGCAAACATACTGAGAATTCAGAGCAAGTGTATCAACTGCTATCAATTATGTTTATGCTAGATGAACGACCACATCTCTATATGCTCAATTATGAGTGTTGAATGTGTGTGAAAGCCGTCAGTATCCTAGCTTGAAGAAACACAATGTTTCTTTTCAGTTGGGTGCTGCACTTCATAGATATATATGGAGAGGTACTAGCTACAACCCAGTTTTACAGTGAAAACTGCATAAACTTCAAACTGACACTAGGAAACATATTGAGAAATCAGGGTTAGTGTTTGTACTGCTAACCTTTCCATTTAAGCTAGATGAAGGAACACTTCTTTACCTACTCAATGAAGAGAGTTCAATGTGTGTGAAAGCCATCAATCACCTGACTTGTTGGGAACACACTGTTTGTTTTGAGTGGTTAACTGCACTACATATATATATATATATATGTTGGGATGTACTATCTCCACCTCTATTTTACAGTGAAAACTGCATGACAGTCAAACTGGCACTAAGAAACATACTGAGAAATCAGAGTAATTGTTTACAGTGCTACCCATTCACTTTATGCTGGATGAATGAATGCATCTATTCCTGCTCAATTCTGAGAGTTGAGTGTGTGAGAAATCATCAAAAGTCAAGCTTGTTGGCAACACACACTTTGTTTCCACTGGTGAACTACACTACATACATATATATGGGGTGGTAATAGCTCCAACTCTGTTTTACACTGAAAAATTTATGAAATTCAAACAGGCACTAGGAAACATACTGAGAAATCACTGTAAGTGTTTTTTTAAACTTTTTTATTGATTTATAATCATTTTAAAATGTTGTGTCAAATTCCAGTGTTCAGCACAATTTTTCAGTCATTCATGGACATATACACACTCATTGCCACAATTTTTTTCTCTGGGCACAGTAAGTGTTTCTAATACTACCCATTCCCTCTATGCTAGGTGAATGAACACTCTACACCTGCTCAATTCTGACAGTTCAATGTGTGTTAAAGCTGTTAATCACTTAGCTTATTAGGAACAACAGATTATTTTCAGTGGGGAAATACACTACTTACATATATATGGGGATGCACAAGCTGCAACTTGGTTTTACAGTGAAAACTGCATGAATTTCAAATCAGCACTGGGAAACATACTGGGAAACCAGAGTAAGTGTTTCTATTGTTACCCATTCCTTTTATACTAGATGAACGAATGCCTCTACACCTGCTTAACTCTGAGAAGTTCCTGTGTGTGAAAACCATCAATCACCTAGCTTGTTGGGAAAACACACTTTGTTTTGATAGGGTACTACACTTCATAGATATATAAGGGTAGATACTAGCTCCAACTCGGTTTTACCATGGAATTGCATGAACTTCAAACTGGCACTAGTAAACATACAGATAAATGAGAGCAATTGTTTACAGTGCTAACCATTCCCTTTATGCTAGATGAACGAATGCCTCTACACCTGCTCAATTCTGAGAGTTCAATGTGTGTAAAATTCATCAAACACCTATCTTGTTGGGAACACACAGTTTGTTTCCAGTGGGGAACTACACTACATAAATATATATGGGGAGGTACTAGCTCCAACTCGATTTTGCAGTGAAAAATTCATGAAATTCTAACTGGCACTATGAAACATACTGACAATCCAGAATAAGTGTTTACACTGCTACCCATTCCTTTATGCTAGATGAATGAATACCTCTACACCTACTCAATTCTGAGTTCATTGTTTGTGAAAGCTGTCAATCACATAGCTTGCTGGGAACACACAGTTTATTTTGAGTGGGAAAAAACACTAAATATATGTATATATGGATTTACTAGCTCCAACTCGGTTTTACAGTGAAAACTGCATGAGGTTCAAACTGGCACTAGAATACATACAGAAAAATCAGTGTAAGTGATTCAGGGCTAACCATCCTCTTTAAGCTAGATAAACAAATGCCTCTACACCTGCTCAATTGTGAGAGATCAATATGTCTAAAAGTCGTCAGTCACTTCGCTTGTTGGGAATACAAAGTTTGTTTTGAGTAAGGAACTACGCTACATACATATATATGGGGAGTTACTAGATTCAACTCGATTTTACTGTGAAAACTGCATGAACTTCAACCCGCACTTGGAAAAATACTGAGAAATCAGAGTAAGTGTTTATACTGATAACCAATCCCTTTATGCTAGATGAATGAACGCCTTTTCACATGCTCAATTCTGAGAGTTGAAAGTGTGTGAAAGCTGTAACATAGCTTGTTGGAAAAACAGAGTTTATTTTGAGTAGGAAACTATACTTCATACATATATATATGGGGAGGTACAGGCTACAACTCGATTTTACAGTGAAAAGTGGATGAAATTCAAACCGAAACTAGGAAACATACTGACAAATCAGAGTAAGTGTTTCTACTGCTACCCATCCCATTTTTGCCTAATGAACGAGCGCCTCTACACCTTCTCAATTCTGAGAGTTGAATGTGTGAAAGCCATCCATCACCAAGCTTTTTGAAACGCAAAGTTTGTTTTGAGTGGGGAAATACGCTACATACATATATATAGGGAGGTAACAGCTCCAACTCGGGTTTACTGTAAAAACTGCATGAATTTCAAACCAGGACTAGGAAACAAACTGAGAAATCAGAGTAAGTGTTTCTACTTCTACCCATTCCCTTTATGCTAGATGAATGAATGCCTCTACACTTGCTCTATTCTGAGAGTTCATTGTGTGTGAAAGCCATCCATTACATAGCCTGTAGGGAATACACAGATTGTTTTGAGTGGGGAACTACACTACATAAATATATATGGGTTTGTGCTATCTGGAACTCTGTTTACTGTGATAATTGCATGAATTTCATACTGGCACTATGAAACATACTGAGAAATCAGAGTAAGTGTTTCTTTGTTACCCATTCCCTTTATGCTAGATGAATGAACACTTCTACACCTGCTCAATACTGAAAGTTTAATGTATGTCAAAACCATCAATCACCTAGCTTGTTGGGAACATACACTTTGTTTTGAATGGGGAACTACACTACATACATATATATTTGTGTAGATACTAGCTCCAACTCGGTTTTACAGTGAAAATTGCATGAACTTCAAACAGGCACTAGGAAACATACTGAGAAAACAGAGTAAGTGTTTCTACTGCTAACCATTTTCTTTATGCTAGATGAATGAACGCTTCTCCACATGATCATGTCTGAGATTTGAATCTGTGTGAACGCCATCAACCACCTACATTTTGGGAACAGACAGTTACTTTTGAGTTGGGAACTATAATACATACAAATAAATGGGGATGTACTAACTCCAACTCTGTTTTATAGTGAAAACTGCATGAACTTCAATCTGGCAGTAAGAAACATACTGAGATTTCAGAGTAAGTGTTTCTACTGCTACCCATTCCCTTTATGCTACATGAGAAAACGCCTGTCCACATGCTAAATTGTGAGAGTTGAATGTGTGTGAAATGCATTAATCAATGAGCTTGTTAGGAAAATGTAGTTTTTTTGAGTGGGAACAACACTACATACATATATATGGGAAGACACTTGCTGCAAATTGGTTTTACAATGAAAACTGCATGAACGTCCAATTGGCACTAGGAAACTAACTGAGAAGTCAGAGTAAGTGTTTCTATTGCTTCCCATTCAACTTATGCTAGATGAACGAACGCCTCTAGACCTGCTCAATGTTGTGAGTTGAATGTGCAGAAAACCATTCATCACCTAACTTGTTGGGAACACACAGTTTGTATTTAGTGGGGAAATACACAACATAAATATATATTGAGGGATACTAGCTCATAATCGGTTTTACAGAGAAAATTTCATGAATTTCTAACCAGTAATAGGATTCATACTGAGAAATCACACTAAGTGTTTCTACTGCTAACAATTCCCTTTATACAAGAAGAATGAATGCCTGTCAACATGCTCACATCTGAGAGTTCAACGTGTGTGAAAGCTGTCAAACACCTAGCTTGTTGGGAAAACAGAGATTTTTCCAGTGGGGAACTACACTACATACATATATATGGGGAGGTACATGCTCCAAACTGGTTTTACGGTGAAAAATGTATGAACTTCTAACTGGCACTAGGAAACGTACTGAGAAATCAGAGTAAGTGATTATACTGATAACCATTCCCTATATGCTAGAAAAACGAATGCCTATACACCTCCTTAGTTCTGAGAGTTGTATGTGTGTGAAAGCTATCCATCACCTAGCTTTTTGGGAACACACAGTTTGTTTTGATTGGGGAACTACACTACATACATATAATATATGGGCATGTACTAGTTCCATCTCAGTTTTACAATGAAAACTGCATGAACTTCAAACCGGCACTAGGAAACACACTGAGAAATCAGAGAAACTTTTACACTGCTACCCATTCCCTTAATGCTAGATGAATGAACGCCTCTACACCTGCTTATTCTGAGAGTTCAATGTGTTTGAAATCCGTCAAACATCAAGCTTGTTGGGAACACATAGTTTGTTTCCATTGGGGAACTACACTACATACATATATATGTGAGGTATTAGCTTCAATATGGTTTTACATTGAAAACTGCATGAACTTCAAACCGGCACTAGGAAACGTTTTGAGAAATCAGAGTAAGTGTTTCTACTGCTACCCATTCCATTTATGATAGATGAATGAACAATTCTCCACGTGCTAAATTCTGAGGCTTGAATTTGTGTGAAATCCCATAATCACCTAGCTTGTTGGGAACACAAATTTCTTTTCAGTGGGGAAATGCACTATTTACATATACATGGGGATGTACTAGCTCCAACTCGGTTTTACAGTGAAAACTGCATGTACTTCAAATGGCACTAGGAAACATACTGACACACCAGAATAATTGTTTCTACTGCTAACCATTCCTTTTATGCTAGATGAATGAACGTCTCTACACCTACTGAATTCTCAGAGTTCAATGTGTGTGAAAGCGGTCAATCACCTAGCTTGGTGGGAACACAGATTTTGTTTTGATTGGGGAATAACACTTCATAAATATATATATATATACATATATGGGGAAGTACTAGCTTCAACACAGTCTTATAGTGAAAAATACACAGGCTTCAAACCAGCACAAGGAAACATATTGAGAAACCATAGTAAGCATTTCCAATTCTACCCATTCCCTTTATAATAGATGAATGAACGCCTCAACAGGTGCTCAATATTGAGAGTCGAATGTGTGTGACAGCATTCTATCAACTTGCTTTTTGGTAACACACAGTTTGTTTTGAGTGGGGAACTAAGCTACAAAAATATATATTGGTAGGAAGTAGCTCCAACATGGTTTTACAGTGAAAACTGCATGAACTTCAAACTGGTATTAGGAAACATACTGAGAATTCACAGTTAATTATTCTACTGCTACCCTTTCCCTATATGCTAGATGAACTAATGCCTCTCCGCATGCTCAATTCTGAGAATTGAATGTGTGTAAAAGCCAACAATCATATAGATTCTTGGGAACACAAAGATTCTTTTCAGTGGGGAACAGCACTACATACATATATACGGGGATGTACTAGCTCCAAACGGTTTTACTGTGAAAAGTACGTGAACTTCAGACTGGCACTAGGAAACATACTGAGAAATCAGAGTAAGTGTTTCAACTGCTAGCCATTCCCTTTATGCTAGATGAAAGAACACATATTCATGTGCTCAATTTTGATTGTTGATGTGTGTGAAAGTCGTCAATATCCTAGCTTGAGGGAACACAATGTTTCTTTTCAGTTGGTGGCTGCACTACATACATTTATTGGGAGGTACTAGTCCCAACTCGTTTTTACTGTGAAAACAGCATGAAATTCAAACTGGCACTATGAAACAATCTTAGAAATAGGAGTAACTCTTTCCATTGCTACCCATTCCCTTTATGCTAGTTGAATGAACACCTCTACACCTGCTCAATTCTGAGAGTTCAATATGTGTGAGAGCCATCAATCACCTATCTTGTTGGGAACACACAGTTTGTTTTGAGTAGGGAACTACACTACATACATATATATGGGGAGGTACAAGCTCCAAGTCCATTTTACAGTGAAAACTTCATGAACATTAAAACTGCACTAGGAAACATACTGAGAAATCAGATTAAGTGTTTTTTCTGCTACCCATTCCCCTTATGCTAGATGAACGAATGCCTCTCCAAATGCTCAATTATTACAGTTGAATGTGTGTTAAAGCTATCACCTAGCTTGTTCAGAATACACAGTTAGTTTTGAGTGGGGAAGAACAGTACACGTATATATATATATTTATGGGGTGGTTCTAGCTTCAACTCCGTTTTACAGGGAAAATTTCATGAAATTCTAACTGGCTGTAGGAAAGATATAGAGAAATCACAGTAAGTGTTTCCAGTGCTACACATTTCCTTTATGCTTGATGAATGAATACCTCTCCACATGCTCAATTCTGGTAGTTGAATGTATGTGAAAGCCTCCAATCACTTAGCTTGTGGGAACACAAAGATTCTTTTCAGTGTGGAGCTGCACTACTTACATAGATATGGGTTCTACTAGCTCCAACTTGGTTTTATTTTGAAAACTGCATGATATTTAAACAGGCACAAGGAAGCATACCAAGAAATCAGACTAAGTCATTCTACTGCTAACCATTCTCTTTATAATTGATGAAAGAACGCCTCTCCATATGCTCATTTCTGAGAGTTGAATGTGTGTGAAAGTCATCAATCACATACCTTGTTGGGAACACACAGCTTTGTGTGGGGTACTACAGTACATACATACATATTGGGAGGTACTAGCTCCAACTCGATTTTACAGTGAAAACTGCATGAACTTCAAACCAGTACTAGGAAACATACTGAGAAACTAGAGAAAGTGTTTCTACTGCAACCCATTCCCTTTATGCTAGATGAACGAATGTCTCTCCACATGCTAAATTCTGAGACTTGAATTTGTGTGAAATCCCTTAATCACCTAGCTTGTTGGGAACACAAAGTTTCTTTTCAGTGGGAAAATGCACTATTTACATATACATGGGGATGTACTAGCTCCAACTCGGTTTCACAGTGAAAACTGCATGAACTTCAAAATAGCACTAGCAAACATACTGAGTAATCAGAGTAAGTGTTTACAGTGCTACCCATTCCCTTTATGCTAGATGAAGGACTACCTATCCATGTGCTCAATTAAGAGAGTTGAATGTGTGTCAAAGCTGTCAATTACCTAGCTTGTTGGGAACACACTCTTTTAAGTGGGGTATTACCCTACATACATATATATTGGTAGGTACTAGCTCCATTTCGGTTTTACAGTGAAAACTGCATGAACTTCAAACAGGCACTAAGAAAAATACCGAGGAACCAGAGATAGTGTTTCTACTGCAACCCATTCTATTTATGCTAGAGGAACGAATGTCTGTCCACATGCTCAATTCTGAGAGTTACGCATGTATGAAAGCCATCAATCCGCTAGCTTGTTGGGAGCACACAGTTTATTTGGGCATGAAACTTCAATACATACATATATATTGGGAGGCACTAGCTCCAACTCAGTTTCACAGTGAAAACTGCATGAAATTCAAACCATCACTAGGAAACATACTGTGAATCCAGAGTTAGAGTTTCTACTGAAACCCATTCCACTTATGCCAGATAAACGAACGTCTCTCTACATGCTCAATTCTGAGAGTTAACTGTGTGTGAAAGCCAAGAATCTTCTAGCTTGTTGGAAACACACAGACCTTTTGAGAGTGAAACTACACTACCTACATATATATGGGGATTTATAGCTCCAAAGCGGTTTTACAGTTAAAACTGCATGAATTTCAAACTGGCAATAGGGAACTTACTGAGAGACAAAAGTTCGTGTTTCTACTGCAAACCATTCCCTTTATGCCAGATGAATGAAAGTCTTTCCATATGCTCAATTTTGAGAGTTATGTGTGTGTGATTGTCGTCAAGGTTATAGCTTGTTGGGATCACACAGCTTCTTCTGAGAGTGAAAACACACTACGTACATATATATGTGGAGGCAGAAGATATACCTCGGTTTTAGAGTGGAAACAGCATGAATTTTAAATGGTTACTGGGAAACATACTGATAAACCAGAGATTGTGTTTATACTGCAACCCATTTACTTTATGTTAAATGAACGAAAGTCTCTCCACATGCTAAATTCTGAGAGTTAAGTGTGTGTGAAACAAGTCAATTTGCTAGCCTGTTTGGAAAACACAGTTTCTTGTGAGTGAAACTACACTACATTTATATATATGGGGAGGCACTAGATCCAACTAGGTTTTACAGTGAAAACTACATGAACTTCAAACCAGCAGTAGGAAGCATACTGAAAAAGCAGAGGTAGTGTTTCTACTGCAAAGTATTCCATTTATACTACATGAACAAATGTCTCTCCACATGCTCAATTCTGAGAGTTAAGTGTGTGTGAAAGCCCTCAATTTCCTAGCTTCTTGGGAACACACAGTTAGTGTTGAGACTGAAATTACACTAAATACATAATATGGGGAGGCACAAACTCCAACACGATTTTACAGTGAAAACTGCATGAACTTCAAACTGGCACTAGGAAACTTATTGAGATTCCAGTTTTAATGTTTCTACTGCAACTGATTACATTTTTGCCAGATGAACGAACATCTCTCCACATACTTAATTCTTGGAGTTAAGTGTGTGTGAAAGCCATTAATTTCCTGGATTGTTGGGAACACACAGTTTCTTTAGAGTGTGAACTACAGTACATACATATATATGGGGACGGACTTGATCCAACTCAGTTTTACTGTGAATACTGCATGAAAATCAAACTGGCACTAGGAAACATACTGAGAAACCAGAGTGAGTGTTTCTACTGCAACCCATTCTATTATGCCAGATGAATGAACGTCTCTTCACATGCTGAATTCTGAGAGATAAGTGTTTGTGAAATCCATCAATCTCTGAGCTTGTTGGGAAAACACAGTTTGTTTTGAGAATGAAACTACACTACATACATATACATTGGGAGGAACAAGCTCTAACTCAATTTTACAGAGAAAACTGCATGAACTTCAAACTGACACTAGGAATCATACCGAGAAACCAGAGTTAGTGTTTGTACAGAAACCCATCCTCTTTAAGGTAGATGAGCAAGGGTGTCTCACCAGCTCAATTCTGAGATTTAAGTACGTGTGAAATCCGACAATCTGCTAGCTTGTTGCGAACACACAGTTTGTTTTGAGAGTGAAAATAGACTACAAACATGTATATGGGGGAGTCCTATTTCCAAATCTGTTTTACACTGACAACTGCATGAACTAAAAAACAGCACTAGGAAACATACTGAGAGACCAGAGTTCCTGTTTCTACTGCCACCCATTCCCTTTATGCTAGATGAACCAAAATGTCTCCACATGATCAATTCTGAGGGTTAAGTGTGTGTTAAAATTGTCAGTCTCCGAGCTTGTTGGGAACACACAGTTTGTTCTGAGACTGAAATTACAATACAAACATAATGAGGGGGGCAAGCTCCCACCCGGTTTTAAAGTGAAAACTCCATGAAATTCACACAGGAACTAGTAAACCTAATGAGAGACCAGAAATATTGCTCCTAATGCATCCCATTCCACTTATGCTAGATGAACGAATGTCTCACTACATGCTCAATTCTGAGAGTTAAGTGTGTGTGAAAGCTGTCAATCTCTTAGCTTTTTGGGAACACACCATTACTATTGGGAATGAAACAACACTGCATACATAATATGGAAGGGACAAGCTCCAAATCGGGTTTACAGTGAAAACTGCATGAACTTCAAAGCGGCACTAGGAAACATACTGAGAAAGCAGAGTTATTGTTTCGACTGCAACCCATTCCATTTATTTTCGATAAATGAACATCTGTCCTCAAGTTTAATTCTGATAGTTAACTGTGTGTGTGTGAAACCTGCCAATCTCCTAGCTTGTTGGGAACACTCAGTTTCTTCTGAGGGTGAAACTACACTACATAAATAATATGGGGAAGCGCAAACTCCAAATTGATTTTAAAGTGAAAACTGCATGAATTTCAAACCGGCACTAGGAAACATACTGAGAGAGAGTTAGTGTTTCTACTGCAAACCATTTCCTTTATGCAAGATGAACAAAAGTCTCTCCACATGCTCAAATCTCAGAGTTAAGTGTGTAGGAAAGCTGTCAATCTGCTAGCTTATTGGGAATGCACAGTTTATTCTGAGAGTGAAACTACACTACATACTTATATATGGGGAGGCAATAGCTCCATCTCGTTTTTTCAGTGAAAACTGCATGAACTTCTAACTGGCACTAGGAAACATACTGAGAAACCAGAGTTTGTGTTTCTACAGATACCTGTTCCACTATGGCAGATGAACACACATCTCTCCACATGCTCAATTCTGAGAGTTTAGTGTGTGTGAAAGCTGTCAATATCCTAGCTTGTAAAAAACACACAGTTTCTTTTGAGAGTGAAAATACACTACATACATATATATTTGGATGCAGAATCTACTACTTGGTTTTACAGTAGAATATGCACGAAATTCAAACCGGCATTAGGAAACATACTGAGAAACCAGAGTAAGTGTTTCTACTGCAACCCATTCCCTTTAAGCTAGATGCACGAAACTCTCTCCACATGCTCAATTCTGAGAGTTTAGTGTATGTTAAAGCCATTAATTTGCTAGCTTGTTGGGAAAACACAGTTTCTTGTTAGTTGATCTACACTAAATTCATATATATGTGGAGGAAGTAGCTACAACTTGGTTTTACAGTAAAAACTGAATAAACTTCAAACCTCCACTAGGAAACTTACTGGGAAAACAGAGGTGTTGTTTTACTGCAACCAATTCCATTTAGGCTAGAAGAATGAAAGTCTCTTGACATGTTCAAACCTGAGACTTAAGTGTGTGTGAATGCCGTTAATCTGCCTGCTTCTTGGGAACACACATTTCCTTATGAGGGTGAAACTACACTACATACATATATATGGTGGATTTCTACCTCCAAATGGGTTTTACATTGAAACAGCATGTACTACAAACGAGCACTAGGAAACATGCTGAGAGATCAATGGTTGTGTTTCTACTGCCACCCATTCCCTTTATGCTAGATGAACGGACGTCTCTCCACATGCACAATTCTGAGAGTTAAGAGTGTGTGAAAGCCATCAATCTCTTATCTTGCTGCGAACACACTGTTACTAAGAGACTGAATCTACACTACGTACATAATATGGGCAGTTACTAGCTCAAACTCGGTTTTACAGTGAAAATTTCATGAAATTCTAACTAGCACTATGAAACATACCGACAAATCAGAGTAACTGATTACAGTCCTTAATATTCCCTTTTGCTAGATGAATGAATGTCTCTACACCTACTCAAATCTCAGAGTTCAATGTGTGTGAAAGATGTCAATCACCTAGCTTGATGGGAACACAAAGTTTGTTTTGAGTGGGGAATTACACTACATATATTTATATGGGAAAGTACTAGATTCAACATGGTTTACAGTGAAAAATGCATGACTTTCAAATCGGCACAGGGATACAAATTGAGAAATCATAGTAAGTGTTTCCAGTTCTATTCATACCCTTTATGCTAGATGAGCGAATGCTTCCCCAGGTGCTCAATTCTGAGAGTTGCATGTGTGTGACAACAATCAATCAGCTTGCTTGTTGGGAATACACAGTTTGATTTGCGTGGGGAACTACACTAAATAAAAACATTTTTGAAAATTAACTCCAACATGGCTTTACAGTGAAAAATGCATGAACTTCAAACTGGCTTTAGGAAACATACTGAGAAATCAGAGTTAGTTTTTCTATTGCTACCCTTTCCCTTTATGATAGATTAATGAACGCCTCTCTGCATGCTCAATTCTGAGAACTGAATGTGTGTGAAAGCCAACAATCAATAGCTTGATGGGAACACAAGGATTCTTTTCAGTGGGGAAATGCACTACATACATATATATGGGGAGGTACTAGCTCCAAATAGGTTTTACACTAAAAACTGCATGAACTTCAAACTGGCACAAGCAAACATACTGAGAATTCAGAGCAAGTGTATCAACTGCTATCAATTATGTTTATGCTAGATGAACGACCACATCTCTATATGCTCAATTATGAGTGTTGAATGTGTGTGAAAGCCGTCAGTATCCTAGCTTGAAGAAACACAGTGTTTCTTTTCAGTTGGGTGCTGCACTTCATAGATATATATGGAGAGGTACTAGCTACAACCCAGTTTTACAGTGAAAACTGCATAAACTTCAAACTGACACTAGGAAACATATTGAGAAATCAGGGTTAGTGTTTGTACTGCTAACCTTTCCATTTAAGCTAGATGAAGGAACACTTCTTTACCTACTCAATGAAGAGAGTTCAATGTGTGTGAAAGCCATCAATCACCTGACTTGTTGGGAACACACTGTTTGTTTTGAGTGGTTAACTGCACTACATATATATATATATATATATATATGTTGGGATGTACTATCTCCACCTCTATTTTACAGTGAAAACTGCATGACAGTCAAACTGGCACTAAGAAACATACTGAGAAATCAGAGTAATTGTTTACAGTGCTACCCATTCACTTTATGCTGGATGAATGAATGCATCTATTCCTGCTCAATTCTGAGAGTTGAGTGTGTGAGAAATCATCAAAAGTCAAGCTTGTTGGCAACACACACTTTGTTTCCACTGGTGAACTACACTACATACATATATATGGGGTGGTAATAGCTCCAACTCTGTTTTACACTGAAAAATTTATGAAATTCAAACAGGCACTAGGAAACATACTGAGAAATCACTGTAAGTGTTTTTTTAAACTTTTTTATTGATTTATAATCATTTTAAAATGTTGTGTCAAATTCCAGTGTTCAGCACAATTTTTCAGTCATTCATGGACATATACACACTCATTGCCACAATTTTTTTCTCTGGGCACAGTAAGTGTTTCTAATACTACCCATTCCCTCTATGCTAGGTGAATGAACACTCTACACCTGCTCAATTCTGACAGTTCAATGTGTGTTAAAGCTGTTAATCACTTAGCTTATTAGGAACAACAGATTATTTTCAGTGGGGAAATACACTACTTACATATATATGGGGATGCACAAGCTGCAACTTGGTTTTACAGTGAAAACTGCATGAATTTCAAATCAGCACTGGGAAACATACTGGGAAACCAGAGTAAGTGTTTCTATTGTTACCCATTCCTTTTATACTAGATGAACGAATGCCTCTACACCTGCTTAACTCTGAGAAGTTCCTGTGTGTGAAAACCATCAATCACCTAGCTTGTTGGGAAAACACACTTTGTTTTGATAGGGTACTACACTTCATAGATATATAAGGGTAGATACTAGCTCCAACTCGGTTTTACCATGGAATTGCATGAACTTCAAACTGGCACTAGTAAACATACAGATAAATGAGAGCAATTGTTTACAGTGCTAACCATTCCCTTTATGCTAGATGAACGAATGCCTCTACACCTGCTCAATTCTGAGAGTTCAATGTGTGTAAAATTCATCAAACACCTATCTTGTTGGGAACACACAGTTTGTTTCCAGTGGGGAACTACACTACATAAATATATATGGGGAGGTACTAGCTCCAACTCGATTTTGCAGTGAAAAATTCATGAAATTCTAACTGGCACTATGAAACATACTGACAATCCAGAATAAGTGTTTACACTGCTACCCATTCCTTTATGCTAGATGAATGAATACCTCTACACCTACTCAATTCTGAGTTCATTGTTTGTGAAAGCTGTCAATCACATAGCTTGCTGGGAACACACAGTTTATTTTGAGTGGGAAAAAACACTAAATATATGTATATATGGATTTACTAGCTCCAACTCGGTTTTACAGTGAAAACTGCATGAGGTTCAAACTGGCACTAGAATACATACAGAAAAATCAGTGTAAGTGATTCAGGGCTAACCATCCTCTTTAAGCTAGATAAACAAATGCCTCTACACCTGCTCAATTGTGAGAGATCAATATGTCTAAAAGTCGTCAGTCACTTCGCTTGTTGGGAATACAAAGTTTGTTTTGAGTAAGGAACTACGCTACATACATATATATGGGGAGTTACTAGATTCAACTCGATTTTACTGTGAAAACTGCATGAACTTCAACCCGCACTTGGAAAAATACTGAGAAATCAGAGTAAGTGTTTATACTGATAACCAATCCCTTTATGCTAGATGAATGAACGCCTTTTCACATGCTCAATTCTGAGAGTTGAAAGTGTGTGAAAGCTGTAACATAGCTTGTTGGAAAAACAGAGTTTATTTTGAGTAGGAAACTATACTTCATACATATATATATGGGGAGGTACAGGCTACAACTCGATTTTACAGTGAAAAGTGGATGAAATTCAAACCGAAACTAGGAAACATACTGACAAATCAGAGTAAGTGTTTCTACTGCTACCCATCCCATTTTTGCCTAATGAACGAGCGCCTCTACACCTTCTCAATTCTGAGAGTTGAATGTGTGAAAGCCATCCATCACCAAGCTTTTTGAAACGCAAAGTTTGTTTTGAGTGGGGAAATACGCTACATACATATATATAGGGAGGTAACAGCTCCAACTCGGGTTTACTGTAAAAACTGCATGAATTTCAAACCAGGACTAGGAAACAAACTGAGAAATCAGAGTAAGTGTTTCTACTTCTACCCATTCCCTTTATGCTAGATGAATGAATGCCTCTACACTTGCTCTATTCTGAGAGTTCATTGTGTGTGAAAGCCATCCATTACATAGCCTGTAGGGAATACACAGATTGTTTTGAGTGGGGAACTACACTACATAAATATATATGGGTTTGTGCTATCTGGAACTCTGTTTACTGTGATAATTGCATGAATTTCATACTGGCACTATGAAACATACTGAGAAATCAGAGTAAGTGTTTCTTTGTTACCCATTCCCTTTATGCTAGATGAATGAACACTTCTACACCTGCTCAATACTGAAAGTTTAATGTATGTCAAAACCATCAATCACCTAGCTTGTTGGGAACATACACTTTGTTTTGAATGGGGAACTACACTACATACATATATATTTGTGTAGATACTAGCTCCAACTCGGTTTTACAGTGAAAATTGCATGAACTTCAAACAGGCACTAGGAAACATACTGAGAAAACAGAGTAAGTGTTTCTACTGCTAACCATTTTCTTTATGCTAGATGAATGAACGCTTCTCCACATGATCATGTCTGAGATTTGAATCTGTGTGAACGCCATCAACCACCTACATTTTGGGAACAGACAGTTACTTTTGAGTTGGGAACTATAATACATACAAATAAATGGGGATGTACTAACTCCAACTCTGTTTTATAGTGAAAACTGCATGAACTTCAATCTGGCAGTAAGAAACATACTGAGATTTCAGAGTAAGTGTTTCTACTGCTACCCATTCCCTTTATGCTACATGAGAAAACGCCTGTCCACATGCTAAATTGTGAGAGTTGAATGTGTGTGAAATGCATTAATCAATGAGCTTGTTAGGAAAATGTAGTTTTTTTTGAGTGGGAACAACACTACATACATATATATGGGAAGACACTTGCTGCAAATTGGTTTTACAATGAAAACTGCATGAACGTCCAATTGGCACTAGGAAACTAACTGAGAAGTCAGAGTAAGTGTTTCTATTGCTTCCCATTCAACTTATGCTAGATGAACGAACGCCTCTAGACCTGCTCAATGTTGTGAGTTGAATGTGCAGAAAACCATTCATCACCTAACTTGTTGGGAACACACAGTTTGTATTTAGTGGGGAAATACACAACATAAATATATATTGAGGGATACTAGCTCATAATCGGTTTTACAGAGAAAATTTCATGAATTTCTAACCAGTAATAGGATTCATACTGAGAAATCACACTAAGTGTTTCTACTGCTAACAATTCCCTTTATACAAGAAGAATGAATGCCTGTCAACATGCTCACATCTGAGAGTTCAACGTGTGTGAAAGCTGTCAAACACCTAGCTTGTTGGGAAAACAGAGATTTTTCCAGTGGGGAACTACACTACATACATATATATGGGGAGGTACATGCTCCAAACTGGTTTTACGGTGAAAAATGTATGAACTTCTAACTGGCACTAGGAAACGTACTGAGAAATCAGAGTAAGTGATTATACTGATAACCATTCCCTATATGCTAGAAAAACGAATGCCTATACACCTCCTTAGTTCTGAGAGTTGTATGTGTGTGAAAGCTATCCATCACCTAGCTTTTTGGGAACACACAGTTTGTTTTGATTGGGGAACTACACTACATACATATAATATATGGGCATGTACTAGTTCCATCTCAGTTTTACAATGAAAACTGCATGAACTTCAAACCGGCACTAGGAAACACACTGAGAAATCAGAGAAACTTTTACACTGCTACCCATTCCCTTAATGCTAGATGAATGAACGCCTCTACACCTGCTTATTCTGAGAGTTCAATGTGTTTGAAATCCGTCAAACATCAAGCTTGTTGGGAACACATAGTTTGTTTCCATTGGGGAACTACACTACATACATATATATGTGAGGTATTAGCTTCAATATGGTTTTACATTGAAAACTGCATGAACTTCAAACCGGCACTAGGAAACGTTTTGAGAAATCAGAGTAAGTGTTTCTACTGCTACCCATTCCATTTATGATAGATGAATGAACAATTCTCCACGTGCTAAATTCTGAGGCTTGAATTTGTGTGAAATCCCATAATCACCTAGCTTGTTGGGAACACAAATTTCTTTTCAGTGGGGAAATGCACTATTTACATATACATGGGGATGTACTAGCTCCAACTCGGTTTTACAGTGAAAACTGCATGTACTTCAAATGGCACTAGGAAACATACTGACACACCAGAATAATTGTTTCTACTGCTAACCATTCCTTTTATGCTAGATGAATGAACGTCTCTACACCTACTGAATTCTCAGAGTTCAATGTGTGTGAAAGCGGTCAATCACCTAGCTTGGTGGGAACACAGATTTTGTTTTGATTGGGGAATAACACTTCATATATATATATATATATATATATATATATGGGGAAGTACTAGCTTCAACACAGTCTTATAGTGAAAAATACACAGGCTTCAAACCAGCACAAGGAAACATATTGAGAAACCATAGTAAGCATTTCCAATTCTACCCATTCCCTTTATAATAGATGAATGAACGCCTCAACAGGTGCTCAATATTGAGAGTCGAATGTGTGTGACAGCATTCTATCAACTTGCTTTTTGGTAACACACAGTTTGTTTTGAGTGGGGAACTAAGCTACAAAAATATATATTGGTAGGAAGTAGCTCCAACATGGTTTTACAGTGAAAACTGCATGAACTTCAAACTGGTATTAGGAAACATACTGAGAATTCACAGTTAATTATTCTACTGCTACCCTTTCCCTATATGCTAGATGAACTAATGCCTCTCCGCATGCTCAATTCTGAGAATTGAATGTGTGTAAAAGCCAACAATCATATAGATTCTTGGGAACACAAAGATTCTTTTCAGTGGGGAACAGCACTACATACATATATACGGGGATGTACTAGCTCCAAACGGTTTTACTGTGAAAAGTACGTGAACTTCAGACTGGCACTAGGAAACATACTGAGAAATCAGAGTAAGTGTTTCAACTGCTAGCCATTCCCTTTATGCTAGATGAAAGAACACATATTCATGTGCTCAATTTTGATTGTTGATGTGTGTGAAAGTCGTCAATATCCTAGCTTGAGGGAACACAATGTTTCTTTTCAGTTGGTGGCTGCACTACATACATTTATTGGGAGGCACTAGTCCCAACTCGTTTTTACTGTGAAAACAGCATGAAATTCAAACTGGCACTATGAAACAATCTTAGAAATAGGAGTAACTCTTTCCATTGCTACCCATTCCCTTTATGCTAGTTGAATGAACACCTCTACACCTGCTCAATTCTGAGAGTTCAATATGTGTGAGAGCCATCAATCACCTATCTTGTTGGGAACACACAGTTTGTTTTGAGTAGGGAACTACACTACATACATATATATGGGGAGGTACAAGCTCCAAGTCCATTTTACAGTGAAAACTTCATGAACATTAAAACTGCACTAGGAAACATACTGAGAAATCAGATTAAGTGTTTTTTCTGCTACCCATTCCCCTTATGCTAGATGAACGAATGCCTCTCCAAATGCTCAATTATTACAGTTGAATGTGTGTTAAAGCTATCACCTAGCTTGTTCAGAATACACAGTTAGTTTTGAGTGGGGAAGAACAGTACACGTATATATATATATTTATGGGGTGGTTCTAGCTTCAACTCCGTTTTACAGGGAAAATTTCATGAAATTCTAACTGGCTGTAGGAAAGATATAGAGAAATCACAGTAAGTGTTTCCAGTGCTACACATTTCCTTTATGCTTGATGAATGAATACCTCTCCACATGCTCAATTCTGGTAGTTGAATGTATGTGAAAGCCTCCAATCACTTAGCTTGTGGGAACACAAAGATTCTTTTCAGTGTGGAGCTGCACTACTTACATAGATATGGGTTCTACTAGCTCCAACTTGGTTTTATTTTGAAAACTGCATGATATTTAAACAGGCACAAGGAAGCATACCAAGAAATCAGACTAAGTCATTCTACTGCTAACCATTCTCTTTATAATTGATGAAAGAACGCCTCTCCATATGCTCATTTCTGAGAGTTGAATGTGTGTGAAAGTCATCAATCACATACCTTGTTGGGAACACACAGTTTTGTGTGGGGTACTACAGTACATACATACATATTGGGAGGTACTAGCTCCAACTCGATTTTACAGTGAAAACTGCATGAACTTCAAACCAGTACTAGGAAACATACTGAGAAACTAGAGAAAGTGTTTCTACTGCAACCCATTCCCTTTATGCTAGATGAACGAATGTCTCTCCACATGCTAAATTCTGAGACTTGAATTTGTGTGAAATCCCTTAATCACCTAGCTTGTTGGGAACACAAAGTTTCTTTTCAGTGGGAAAATGCACTATTTACATATACATGGGGATGTACTAGCTCCAACTCGGTTTCACAGTGAAAACTGCATGAACTTCAAAATAGCACTAGCAAACATACTGAGTAATCAGAATAAGTGTTTACAGTGCTACCCATTCTCTTTATGCTAGATGAAGGACTACCTATCCATATGCTCAATTAAGAGAGTTGAATGTGTGTCAAAGCTGTCAATTACCTAGCGTGTTGGGAACACACTGTTTTAAGTGGGGTATTACCCTACATACATATATATTGGTAGGTACTAGCTCCATTTCGGTTTTACAGTGAAAAGTGCATGAACTTCAAACCGGCAAAAGGAAACATTTTGAGAAATCAGTGTTTGTACTTTTACCCATTCCCTTTATGCTAGATGAAAGAATGCCTCTCCCCATGCTCAATTCAGAGACATCACTGTGTGTGAAATCCATTAATCAACTAGCTTGTTTGGAACGCAAAGTTTCTGTTCAGTGAGGAAATGCACTATTTACATATACATGGGTAGGTACTAGCTCCAACTAGGTTTTACAGTGAAAACTGCAGGAACTTCAAACTGGCACTAGCCAACATCCTGAGAAATCAGAGTAAGTGTTTTCAGGGCTAACCTTTCCCTTTATGCTAAAAGAATGAACGACTCTACACTTGCTCAATTCTGAGAGTTGAATGTGTGTGAAAGCCATCAATCATCAATCTTGTTGTGAACACAGTTTCTTTTGAGTGGGGAACTTCACAACATACTTATATATGGGGATGTACTAGCTTCAACTCGGTATTCAGTGAAAAGTGCATGAACGTCAAAATGGCACTAGGAATCATATTGAGAAATCAGAGTAAATGTTTTCAGTGTTACTCATTCCCTTTATGCTAGATGAAAGAATGCCTGTACACGTGCTCAATTCTGAGATATCAATGTGTGTGAAGGGAGCCATCAATTGTCTAGCTTGTTGGAACACGTACTTTATTTTGTGTAGGGAACTACACTGCGTACATATATATGGGGAAGTGCTACCTCCAACTCGGTTTTACAGTGAAAACTACATGAACTTCATACCGGCATTAGGAAACATACTGAGAAATCAGAGTAAGTGTTGCTACTGCTATCCATTCCCTTTATGCTAGATCAATGAACGCCTTTCCACACGCTCAATTCTGAGAGTAGAGTTTGTGTGAAAGCCATCCACCAGTGAAATTGTTGATAACACAGAATTTCCTTCAGTGGGGAACTATGCTACATAGCTATGAATGAGGAGGTACTGACTCCAACTTGGTTTTACACTGAAAAAATCATGAACTGAAAACAGGCACTAAGAAACATTCTGAGAAATCAGACAATGTGTTTCTATTGTTAACCATTTCAGTTATGCTAGATGAATGAACGCCTCTCCACATGCTCAATTCTGAGTGTGAAAGCCATCAATCAACTAGCTTTTTGGGAACACAGAGATTTTTTCATGGGGAACAACACTACATACATATTTCTGGGAGGTACTGGCTCCCAGTCAGTTTGAAGGTGAAAATAGCATGAACTTTCAACGGGCACTTGGAATCATACTGAGAAATCAGAGTAAGAATTTCTAGTGCTTCACTTTCCCTTTATGCTAGATCAATGAATTCCTCTCTACGTGCTCAATTCTGAGAGTTGAATGTTTTTGTACACCGTTCATCTCCTAGCTTGTTTGGATCACAGAGATTGTTTGATTCACTAACTATGCTACATACATATCTATGGGGAGATACTAGCTCCAAGTCTGTTTTACAGTGAAAACAGCATGAATGCCAAGTGGCATTATGAATTATATGAGAAATAAGAGTAGGTGTTTCTAGTGCTACCCATTTGCTTTATGCTAGATGAACAAACTCCTCTCCATGTGCTCAATTCAGAGAGTTGAATTTGTGTGAAAACCGTCCATCAACTAGCTTGTTGAGAACACAGAATTCCCTTCCATGGGGAAGTATGCTACATAGCTATGTACTTGTAGGCACCAGCTCCAACTCAGTTTTAAGCTGAAAACAGGATGAACAGAAAACAGGCTCTAGGAAGCATCCTGAGAAGTCAGAGTTTCTGTTTCCAGTGCTACCCATTCCCTTTATGCTAGAAGAATGTAGGCCTCTCCACATGCTCGATTCTGATAGTTGAATGTGTGTGAAAGCCTCCCATCTCCTAGCTTCTTTGGAACACAGAGTATCTTTCATTGAGGAACTATGTTACATACATATCTATGGGGAGGTACTAGCTCTACTCAGTTTTACAGTAAAAACAGCATGAACTCAAACTGGCATTAGGAAATATAAGAGAAATCAGAGTAGGTGTTCCTTGTGCTACCCATTCCCTTTATGTGAGATGAAGGAACGCCTCTCCACAGGTTCAATTCTGAGAGTTCAATGTGTGTATATATCTTCCATTTCCTGTCTTGTTGGGAACACAGAGTTTCTGCAAGTGGGGAAATAAACTACATGCTTATCAAGGATTAGGTACTAGCTTCTACTCAGTTTTACACTCAAAACAGCATGAACTTAAAACCAGCACAAGGAAACATACTGAGAATTCACATTAAGTGTTTCTAGTGCTACCCATTCCCTTTATGCTAGATGAACAAACGCCTCTCTACATGCTCTGTTCTGAGACTTGAATGTGTGTGAAACCAATCAATCACCTAACTTGTTGTGAACACAGAATTTTTTTCAGTGGGGAACTATGCTACATAGCTATGTATGAGGAGTTACTGGATTCAAATTGGTTTTACAGTGAAAAAGCATGAATTGAAAACAGGCACTTGGAAAAAGTCTGAGAACTCAGAAAAAGTGTTTCTAGTATTAGCCATTCCATTTATGCTAGATGAACGCCCATACACATGCTCCATTCTGAGAGTTGAATGTGTTGAAAGCCATCAATCACCTATCTTGTTGGGAACACAGAGTTTCATTCATTGGGGAACTACACTACATACATATCTATTGGGAGGTAAGAGCTCCCAGTCAGTTTGACAGTGAAAATAGCATGAATTTCTAATGGGCACTTGGAAAAATACTGAGAAATCAGAGTAAGAAATTCTAGTGCTACCAATTCCCTTTATGCTAGATGAATGAACTCCTCTCCAAGTGCTTAACTCTGAGTGTTGAATGTGTGTGAAAGCCTTTCATTTTCTTACTTGTTCAGAACACAGAGTTTCTTTGAGTGGGGAATAACGCTACATACATATCTATGGGAAGGTACAAACTACAAGTTGGCTTTACATTGAAAACAGGATGAACTTCAAACAGGCACTAGGAAACATACTAAGAAATCAGAGTAGGTGTTTCAGGTGCTACTCATTCCCTTTATGCTAGATAAACGTACGTCTCTCCACACCATCAAATCTGAGAGTTTAATGTGTGTGAAATCTGTCAATTTCCTTGCTTTTTGAGAAGATTTTCTTTGAGAGGGGAACTACACTAAATACATATCTATGGGGAGGTGCTAGCTACAAGTCAGTTATACAGTGAAAACACCCTGAATATCAAACCAGCACTAGGAAACATACTGAGAATTCAGAGAAGGTGTTTCCAGTGCTACCCATTCCTTTATGCTAAATGAATGAATGACACTACAGATGCTCAATTCTGAGAATTGAATTTGTGTGAAAGTCATCAATCACCTAGGTTGTTGGGAACACAGAGTGTCTTAGAGTGGAATGGTACAGTACATATATATCAAAGAGGAGGTACTAGCTCCAACTCAGTTTTACACTGAAAACTGCATGAACTGAAAACTGACACTAGGAAACAGAGAACTCATAGTAATTGCTCCTAGGCTACAAATTCCCTTAATGTTAGAGGAACGAATACCCCTCCACACACTCAATTCCAAGAGTTGAATGTGCTTGAAAGCTGTACACCAGCTAGCTTGTAGGAACACAAGTTTTCCTTCAGTAAGGTACTATGCAACACTGATATGTATGGGTAGGCACTAGCTCCTCCTCCATTTTACACTGAAACCAGCATGAGAAGAAAACCAGCACTTGAAAACATAATGAGAAATCAGAGAAAGTGTTTCTAGTGCTACACTTTCCCTTTATACCAGATGAAAGAACACCTCTCCACATGCTCAATTCTGAGAGTAGAATTTGTGTGAAAGTCATCCATCAGTTAGCTTGTTGGTAACACTGAATTTCCTTCAGTGGAGAACTATGCTACATAGCTATGTATGATGAGGTACTGGCTCCAACTTGGTTTTACACTGAAAAAGGCATGAACTGAAAACAGGCACTAGGAAACATTCTGAGAAATCAGAGAAAGTGTTTCTAGTATTAGCCATTCCATTTATGCCAGATGAACGAGTGCCTCTACACACACTCAATTCTGAGAGTTGAATGTGTGTGAAAGCCATCAAACACCTAGCTTATTGGGAGCGCAGAGTTGCTTTCATTGGGGAAAAACACTACATACATATCTATTGGGAGGTAATAGCTCCCAATCGGTTTGACAGTGAAAATAGCATGAACTTCCAATGGGCACTTGGAAACATACTGAGAAATCAGAGTAAGAATTTCTAGTGCTGCACTTTCCCTTTATGCTAGATGAATGAACTCCTCTCCACATGCTCAATTCTGAGAGTTGAATGTGTGTGACAACCTTCCATTTTCTAACTTGTTGGAACACAGAGTCTGTTTGAGTGGAGATCTACACTACAAACATATCAGTGGGGAGGTACTAACGACAAGTTGGTTTTACATTGAAAACAGGATGAACTTCAAACTGGCACTAGGAAACATACTGAGAAATCAGAGTAGGTGTTTCTAGTGCTACCCATTCCCTTTATGCTAGATAAATGTATGACTCTCAATACATTCAATTCTGAGAGTTGAATGTGTGTGAAATCCGTCCATTTCCTTGCTATATGGGAACAGAGTTTCTTTGAGAGGGGAACTACACTAAATACATATCTATGGAGAGGTGTCAGCTACAAGTCAGTTTTACAGTGAAAACACCCTGAAAATCAAACCAGCACTAGGAAACATACTGGGAATTCAGAGTAGGTGTTTCTAGTGCTACCCATTCCTTTATGCTAGATGAATAAACGACTCTATGCATGCTAAATTCTGAGAATTGAATATGTGTGAAAGCCATCAATCACATAAGTTCTTGGGAACACAGTGTGTCTTTGAGTGGAAAACTACGCTACATATATATTTAAGAGGAGGTACTAGCTCCAACTCGGTTTTACACTGAAAACTGCATGAACTGAAAACAACCACTAGGAAACATGCTGAGAAATCAGAGTACGGGTTTATAATGCTATCAATTCCCTTTATGCTAGATGTACGAACGCCTCTCCACAGGATCTGTTCCAAGAGTAGAATTTGTGTGAAAGACGTCCATCAGTTAGCTTGTTGGAAACAAAGAATTTCCTTCAATGGCTAACTATCCTACATAGCTATATATGGGGAGGCACAAGTGCCAACTCGTGTTCACAATGAAAAAACGCATGAACTGAAAACTGGCACTAGGGAACACACTGAGCAATCAAAGTGTTTCTAGTGTTACACATTCGCTTTATGCTAGATGAATCAACGCCTCTTCACGGGCTCAATTCTGAGAGATGAAGGTGTGTGAAAGCCGAACATCATCTAGCTTTTTTGGAACACAGAGTTTCTTTGAGTGGGGAACTAAGCTACAATGATATGTATGTGAAGGCACTAGCTCCAACACGGTTTTACACTGAAAACAGCATGAACTGAAAACCAGAACTTGGTAACATACTGAAAAATCAGAGAAAGTGTTTCTAGTGCTACACATTCCCTTTATGCTAACTTAACGAATTCTTCTTCACATGCTCAAATCTAAGAGTTGAATAAGTTTGAAAGCAGTCCATCTCCTAGCTTGTTGGGAACACACATTTTCTTTTCAGTGGGAAACAACACTACATACATACATAAGGTTTTACAGTGAAAACTGCATGAAATTCAAACCAGCACTAGGAGACATACTGAGAAATCCAAGTAAGTGTTTATACTGCAAACTTTTCTCATTATGCTAGATGAACGAGTGCCTCTACACATGATAAAATCTGAGGGTTGAATGTGTGTGAAAGCCATCAATCACCTAGCTTGTTGGGAACACAAAGTTTGTTTTGATTGGGGAAATACACTACATACATATATATGGAGAGGTACTAGCTTCAACTCGTTATTACAGTGAAAAATGCAAGAACTTCAAATAGGAACTAGGAAACATACTCAGAAATTAGAGTAAGTGTTTCTACTGCTACCCATTCCATTTATGTTAGATGAATGAACGCCTCTCCAAATGCTCAATTCTTAGAGTTCAATGTGTGTGAAAGCCATCAATCACTTAGCTTATTGGGAACACAACGTTTCTTTTCAGTGGGGAACTACACTACATAAATATATATTGGGAGGTACAAGCTTCAACTCGGTTTTACCATGAAAACTGCATGAACTTCAAACCGGAACTAGGACACATACTAAGAATTCAGAGTAAGTGTTTCTACTTTTATCCATTCCCTTTATTCTACATGAATGAGTGCCTCTCCACATACTCAATTCTGAGAGTTGAATGTGTGTGAAAGATGTGAATCACCTATCTTGTTGGGAAAACACAGTTTCTTTTCAGTGCAGAATTACACTACATAAATATACATGGGGAGATACCAGCTTCAACTCGGTTTTACATTGAAAACTGCATGAACTTCAAAACAGCCCTGGAAATCATACTGAGAAATCAGATTAACTGTTTCCAGGACTACCCATTCCCTTTATGCTAGATGAACAAATGACTCTACACCTACTCAACACTGAAAGTTGAATGTGTATGAAAGCAATGACCTAGCCTGTTGGGAACACCATTTTTGTTGAGTGAGGAACTACACAAAATACATATATATGGATATGTTCTAGCTCCAAATCGGTTTTACAGTGAAAACTGCATGAACTTCAAACCGGCATTAGGAAAATATGGAGAAATGAGAGTTATTTTTTCTACTGCAACCCATTCCCCATATGATAGCTGAACGTACATCTCTCCACATGCTCAATTCTGAGGGTTAAGTGTGTGTGAAAGCCATAAATATACTAGCTTGCTGGGAACACACAGATTTTTTTGAGAGGGAAACTACACTACATACTTATATATGGGGAGGCAATACTCCAACTCGGTTTTTCAGTGAAAAGTGCATGAACTTCTAACAGGCGTTTGGAAAATACCGAGAAACCAGAGATAATATTTCTACTGCAAACCATTCCATTTATGCTAGATGAATGAACGTCTCTACACATGCTCAATTCTGAGAGTTAAGTGTGTGTTAAAGGCGCAAATCTTTTAGCTTGTTGGGAACATACAGTACTTTTGAGAGTGAAAATACACTACCTACATATTTATGGGGAGTTAATAGCTCCAATATGGATTTACACTTAAAACTGCATGAATTTCGAACCAGCACTATGTAACTTATTGTGAGATAACAGTTAGTGTTTCTATTGCAAACCATTCTCTTTATGTCAGATGAACAAACGTCTCTCCACATGCCCAATTCTGAGAGTTATGTGTGTGTGAAGGTCGTCAATGTTCTAGCGTTGGGAACCCACAGTTTCTTTTGAGAGTGAAAATACACTACATACATATATATGTGGAGGCAGAAGCTACACTTTGGTTTTACAGTGGGAATATCATGAATTTCAAACAGCCACAGGGAAATATAGTGAGAAAGCAGAGATTGTGTTTATACAGCAACCCATTCCCTTTATGTTAAATTAATTAAAGTCTCTCCACATGCTAAATTCTGAAAGTTAATTGTGTGTGAAACAAGTCAATTTGCTAGCTTGTTGGGAAAACACAATTTCTTGTGAGTGAAAGTACACTACATATAGATTTACGGGGAGGCACCTGCTCCAAATAGGTTTTTCAGTGAAAACTACATGAACTTCAACAGGCACTAGGGAAAATATGGAAAAAGCAGAGGTAGTGCTTCTACTGCAATGAGTTCCGTTTATGCTACATGAATGAACTTCTCTCTACATGCTCAATTCTGAGAGTTAAGTGTGTGTGAAACCCGCATATCTTCTAGCTTATTGGAAACACACAGTCCTTTTCAGAGTGAAACAACACTACCTACATATATATGGGGAGTTAATAGCTCCAACTCGGTTTTACAATTAAAACTGCTTGAATTTCAACCGGCACTAGGTAACTTACTGAGAGACAGCAGTTAGTCATTCTACTGCAACCCATTCCCTTTTTGCTAGGTGAACGAAAGCCTCTCCACATGCTCAATTCTGAGAGTTATGTGTGTGTGAATGCCGTCAATGTTCTAGCTTGTTGGGAACACACAGATTTTTTGAGAGTGAGACTACACTACATATATATATATGGGGAGGAACTAGCTCCAAGTTGGTTTTACAGTGAAAACTGCATGAACTTCAAACCGGCACAAGGAAACTTACTGAGAAACCAGAATTAGTGTCTATACTGCAACCCAATCCCTTTCTGCTGGATGAATGAATGTCTTTCCAGATGCTCAATTCTGACAGTTAAGAGTGTGTGAAAGCCCTCAATCTCATAGCTTCTTGGGAACACATAGTTAGTATTGCGACTGAAATTACACTAAATACATAATATGGGGAGGCATTAACTCCAACAAGATTTTACAGTGAAAACTGCATGAACTTCAAACTGGAACTAGGAAACATATTGAGAGACCAGAGTTATTGTTTCGACTGCAACCCATTCCATTTATTTTAGATGAATGAACATCTCTCCTCAAGCTCAATTCTGATAGTTAACTGTGTGTGAAACCTGCCAATCTCCTAGCTTGTTGGGAAAACTCAGTTTCTTCTGAGCCTGAAATTACACTACATAAATAATATGGGGAAGCGCAAACTCCAAATCAATTTTAAAGTGAAAACAGCAGGAACATCAACCTGGCACTAGGAAACATACTGAGAGAAAGAGTTAGTGTTTCTACTGCAATCCATTTCCTTTATGTGAGATGAATGAACATCTGTCCACATACTCAAATCTCAGAGTTAAGTGTGTGGGAAAGATGTCAATATTCTAACTTGCTGGGAATACACAGTTTATTTTACGAGTGAAACTACACTGCATGCATCTATATGGGGAGGCAATTGCTCCATCTCGGTTTTTCAGTGAAAACTGCATGAACTTCAAACTGGCACTAGGAGACATAATGAGAAACCAGATTTAGTGTCTCTACTGAAACCTGTTCCTTTATGGCAGATGAACAAACATATCTCCACATGCTCAATTCTGAGAGTTAAGTGTGTGTGAAAGCTCTAAATATCATAGCTTGTAAAGAAACTCACAGTTTCTTTTGAGAGTGAAAATAGACTACATACACATACAATTGGAGGCAGAATCTACTACTCAGTTTTACAGTGGAATCTGCATGAATTTCAATCCAGCACTAGTAAACATACTGAGAAACCAGAGTAAGTGTTTTTACTGCAACCCATTCCCTTTAAGCTAGATGAATGAATGTCTCCCCACATGCTCAATGCTGAGAGTTTAGTGTATGTGAAAGCCATCAATTTGCTAGCTTATTGGGAAAACACAGTTTCTTGTTAGCTGATCTACACTAAATTCATACATATGTGGAGGAAGTAGCTACAACTCGGTTTTATGGTAAAAACTGAATGAACTTCAAACCGGCACTAGGAAACATACTGAGAAAGCAGAGGTATTGTTTTACTGCAAACCATTCTGTTTAGGCTTGATGAACGATTGTCTCTCCACATGCTCAAATCTGAGATTTAAGTGTGTGTGAAAGCCTTCAATCTGCCTGCTTCTTGGGAACACACAGTTCCTTTTGAGGGTGAAAGTACACTACATACATATATATGGTGGAGTTCTAGCGCCACCAAGGTTTTACACTGAAAACAGCATGTACTACAAACTGGCACTAAGAAACATGCTGAGAGACAAGAGGTTGTGTTTCCACTGCCACCCATTCCCTTTATGCTAGATGAACGATCGTCTCTCCACATGCACCATTCTGAGGGTTAAGAGTGTGTGAAAGCCGTCAATCTCTTATCTTGCTGGGTACACATTGTTACTAAGAGACTGAAGCTACACAACATACATAATATGGGGAGTCACTAGCTCAAACTCGGTTTTACAATGAAGAATGCATGAAATTCAAATTGGCAAAAGGAAACATACTGGGAGACCAGAGTTAGTGTTTCTACTGCAACCCATTCCCTTTATGTCAGATGTACGAAAGTCTCTCCACATGCTCAAATGTGAGAGTTAAGTGATTGTGAAAGCTGTAAATCTCCAAGCTTGTTGGGAACCCAAAATTCCTTTTGAGAGCAAAACTACACTACATACATATATGGGGGGGGGGGCAAAAGCTCCAACTCGGTATTTCAGTGAATACTTCATGAACTTCAAACTGGCACTAGGAAAACTACCGAGAAACCAGAGGTATTGTTTCTACTGCAACCAATTCCCTTTATGATAAATGAACAAACGTCTCTCCACATGCTTAATTCTGAGAGTTAAGTGTGTGTGAAAGCCGTAAATCTGCAAGCTTGTTAGGAGAACACATTTTATTTTGAGGGTGAATCTACTCTACATACATATGTATTCGGGGGCAGCATCTCAAACTCACGTTTACAGTGAAAACTGCATGAAGTTCAAACCGGCACTAGGAAACATACTTAGAAACCAAATTTAGTGTTTCTACTGCAACCCATTGCCTTTTTGCTAGATGTACGAACATCTCTCCACATGCTCAAATCTGAGAGTTAAGTGTGTATGAAAGCCGTCAATCTGCCTGCTTCTTGGGAAGACACAGTTCCTTTTCAGGGTGAAATTACACTACATACATATATATGGTGGAGTTCTAGCACCAACTCGGTTTTATACTGAAAACAGCATGTACTACAAGCCGGCACTGGGGAACAAGCTGAGAGATCACAGTTAGTGTTTCTACTGCCACCCATTCCCTTTATGCTAGATCAAAGAATGACTTTCCACATGCTCAATTCTGAGAGTTAAGTGTGTGTAAAAGCCGTCAATCTCCTAACTTGCTGGGAACACACTGTTACTAAGAGACTGAAACTACACAACATTCATAATATGGGGAGGCACTTGTTCAAATTTGGTTTTACAGTGAAAACTGCATGAACTTCAAATCGGCAATAGGAAACAAACTGAGAGATCAGAGATATTGCTTCTATTGCAACGCATTCCCTTTATGCTTGATGAACGAATGTCTCTCCAGATGCTCAATTTTGAGATTTAAGTGTGTGTGAAAGCCGTCGATCTACTAGCATGTTGGGAAAAAACACTTTATTTTGAGTGTGAATCTAAACTACATATGTACATATGGGGTGGCACTAGCTCAAACTCAGTTTTATAGTGAAATCTGCATGAACTGGAAACCGGCATTAGGAAACATACTGAGAAATAAGAGTTATTGTTCTACAGCAACCCATTCCATTCCCTTTATGTTGATGAACTAATGTTTCCCCAGAAGCTCAATTCTGAGAGCTAACTGTGTGTGAAAGTCATCAATCTGCCAGCTTGTTGGAAACAAACACACTGTTCTGAGAGTGAAACTACACTACATACATATATATGAGGAGGCACTAGCTCCAACTCGGTCTTATAGTGAAAACTGCATGAATTTCAACCCGGCACTAGGAAACATACTAAGAAAGCAGAGTTATTGTTTCAACTGCAACTCATTTCACTTATTTTAGATGAATGGACCTCTCTACTCAAGCTCAATTCTGATAGTTAAATGTGTGTGAAAGCTGCCAATCTCTAGCTTGTTGAGAACTCCCAGTTTCTTCTGAGTCAGAAACTGCACTACATAAATAATATGGGGAAGCGTGAACTCCAAATCGATTTTAAAGTGAAAACAGCATGAGCTTCAGACAGGCACTAGGAAACAAACTGAGAGAGAGAGCTAGTGTTTCTACTGCAACCCATTTTCTTTATGCAAGATGAACAAAAGTCTCTCCACATGCTCAATTCTGAGAGTTAAGTGTGTGGGAAAGCTGTCAATATCCTAGCTTGTAAGAATCATACAGTTTCTTTTGAGAGTGAAAATACTCTACATACATATATATTTAGAGGCAGAAGCTACTACTCGGTTTTACAGTGGAATCTGCATGAAATTCAAACTGGCATTAGGAAACATACTGAGATAACAGAGTAAGTGTTTCTACTGCAACCCATTCCCTTTAAGCTAGATGAATGAATGTCTCTCCACATACTCAATTCTGAGAGTTTAGTGTATGTGAAAGCCATCAATTTGCTAGCTTGTTGAGAAAACACAGTTTTTTGTTAGTTGAACTACACTAAATTCATATATATGTGTAGGAAGTAGATCCAACTCTGTTTTATGGTAAAAACTGAATGAACTTCAAACGGGCACTAGGAAACAAACTGAGAAAGCATAGGTACTGTTTTTCTGAAACCCATTCTGTTTAGGCTAGATGAACGAAAGTCTCTCCACATGCACACATCTGAGATTTAGGTGTGTGTGAAAGCCGTCATTCTGCCTGCTTCTTGGGAACACACAGTTCCTTTTGAGGGTGAAACTACACTACATACATATATATGGTGGAGTTCTAGCTCCAACAAGGTTTTACACTGAAAACAGCATGTACTACAAACTTTCACTAGGAAACATGCTGAGACACCAGAGGTTGTGTTTCTACTGCCACCCATTCCCCTTATGCTAGATGAACGAACGTCTCTCCACATGCACCATTCTGAGGGTTAAGAGTGTGTGAAAGCTGTAAATCTCTTATCTTGCTGGGAACACACAGTTACTAAGAGTCTGAAACTTCACTACATACATAATATGGGGAGTCACTAGCTCATACTCAATTTTACAGTGAAAACTGCATGAACATCAAATCGGCGATAGGAAACAAACAGAGTTCAGAGTTTTTGTTTCTATTGCAACACATTCCCTTTATGCTAGATGAACGAAAGTCTCTTCAAATTCTCATATCTGAGAGTTAAGTGTTTGTGAAAGCCATAAATCTCCAAGCTTGATGGGAACACAAAATTTCTTTTGAGAGTAAAACTACAGTACAAACATTTATATGGGGAGGCAAAGCTCCAACTCAATATTTCAGTGAATACTGCATGAATTTCAAACTGGCACTAGGAAAACTACTGTGAAACCAGAGGTAGTGTTTCTAATGCAACAAATTCCCTTTATGCTAAATGAACGAACGTCTCTCCACATGCTCAATTCTGAGAGTTAATTGTTTGTGAAAGCCGCAAATCTCCAAGCTTGTTTGGAACACAAAATTTCTTTTGAGAGTGAAACTACCATTCATACATTTATACAGGGAAGCAATAGCTCCAACTCAGTATTTCAGTGAATACTGCATGAACTTCAAACTGCCACTAGGAAAACTGCTGTGAAACCAGAGGTAGTGTTTCTAATGTAACCAATTCCTTTTATGGTGAATGAATGAACGTCTCTCCACATGCTTAATTCTGAGAGTTAAGTGTGTGAAAGCCGTAAATCTGCATGCTTGTTTGGAGAACACATTATATTTTGAGGGCGAATCTACACTACATACATATATATTGGAAGGCAGCAGCTCCAACTCAGTTTTACAGTGAAAATTGCATGAAATTCAAACTGGCCCTAGGAAACATACTGAGAAAACAAATTTAGTGTTTCTACTGCAACCCATTCCATTTTTGCCAGATGAACAAATGTCTCTCCACATGCTCAATTCTGAGAGTTAAGTGTGTGTGAAAGCCATCAATCTCAGAGCCTGTTGGGAATACACAGTTTCTTTTGGGAGTGAAAGTACACTACATACATATATATGGGAAGGCACTAGCTACAACTCGGTTTACATTGAAAACTACATGAACTGCAAAACGACAATATGAAACATAATGAGAAACCAGAGTTATTGTTTAAACTTCAAACCTTTCCCTTTATACTAGATGAATGAATATCTCCCCAGATGCTCAATTCTCAGAGTTAAGTGTGTGTGAAAGCAGTCAATCTACTAGCTTGTTGGGAACAAACACTTTATTTTGAGATTTAAACTACACTACATACGTATATATGGGGAGGCACTAAATCACACTCAGTTTTAAAGTGAAAATGCATGAACTGGAAACCAGCACTTGGAAACATACTGAGAAATCAGAGTTATTGTTTCTACTGCAACCCATTCCATTTATGCTAGATTAACGAACATCTCTCCACAAGCTCAATTATGAGAGTTAAGAGTGTGTGAAAGTTGTCAAACTCTTAGCTTGTTGGGAACACTCAGTTTCTTCTGAGACTGAAATTGCACTACATAAATAATATGGGGAGACGTTAACTCCAAATCGATTTTAAAGTGAAAACTGCATGAACTTTCAACTGGCACTAGGAAACATACTGAGAGAGAGAGAGTTAGTGTTTGTACTGCAACCCATTTCCTTTATGCTAAATGAATGAACGTCTCTCCACATGCTCAAATTTCAGAGTTAAGTGTTTGGGAAAGCCATCAATCTGCTAACTTGTTGGGATCACACAGTTAATTTTGAGAGTGAAACTACACTACACACATATATATGGGGAAGCAATAGCTCCATCTCTGTTTTTCAGTGAAAACTGCATGAATTTCAAAATGGCACTAGAAAAAGTACCGAGAAATTAGAGTTAGTGTTTCTACAGCCACCCATTCCTTTATGCTTGATGAATGAAAGTCTCTCCACATGCAAAATTCTGAGAGTTAAATGTATGTGAAAGCCTTCATTCTTCTAGCTTGTTGGGAACAAATATTTACTATTGAATGTGAAACTACGTACAAACATATATATGGAGAGTAATTAGCTACAACTTTTTTCATAGTGAAAGATGGATGAAGTTCAAACCGGCACTAAGAAACATATTGAGAAATGAGAGTTATTGTTTCTAATGCAACCCATTTCCCATATGCTAGATGAACGTATGTCTCTCCGCATGCTAAGTTCTGAGAGTTAAGTGTGTGTGAAAGCTGTAACTCTCCAAGCTTGTTGGGAACACACAGATTCTTTTGACAGTGAAACTACACTACATACGTATATATGGGGAGGAAATAGCTCCAACTAGGTTTTTCAGTGAAAACTGCATGAACTTCAAACAGGCACTAAGAAAAATACCGAGGAACCAGAGATAGTGTTTCTACTGCAACCCATTCTATTTATGCTAGATGAACGAATGTCTGTCCACATGCTCAATTCTGAGAGTTACGCATGTATGAAAGCCATCAATCCGCTAGCTTGTTGGGAGCACACAGTTTATTTGGGCATGAAACTTCAATACATACATATATATTGGGAGGCACTAGCTCCAACTCAGTTTCACAGTGAAAACTGCATGAAATTCAAACCATCACTAGGAAACATACTGTGAATCCAGAGTTAGAGTTTCTACTGAAACCCATTCCACTTATGCCAGATAAACGAACGTCTCTCTACATGCTCAATTCTGAGAGTTAACTGTGTGTGAAAGCCAAGAATCTTCTAGCTTGTTGGAAACACACAGACCTTTTGAGAGTGAAACTACACTACCTACATATATATGGGGATTTATAGCTCCAAAGCGGTTTTACAGTTAAAACTGCATGAATTTCAAACTGGCAATAGGGAACTTACTGAGAGACAAAAGTTCGTGTTTCTACTGCAAACCATTCCCTTTATGCCAGATGAATGAAAGTCTTTCCATATGCTCAATTTTGAGAGTTATGTGTGTGTGATTGTCGTCAAGGTTATAGCTTGTTGGGATCACACAGCTTCTTTTGAGAGTGAAAACACACTACGTACATATATATGTGGAGGCAGAAGATATACCTCGGTTTTAGAGTGGAAACAGCATGAATTTTAAATGGTTACTGGGAAACATACTGATAAACCAGAGATTGTGTTTATACTGCAACCCATTTACTTTATGTTAAATGAACGAAAGTCTCTCCACATGCTAAATTCTGAGAGTTAAGTGTGTGTGAAACAAGTCAATTTGCTAGCCTGTTTGGAAAACACAGTTTCTTGTGAGTGAAACTACACTACATTTATATATATGGGGAGGCACTAGATCCAACTAGGTTTTACAGTGAAAACTACATGAACTTCAAACCGGCAGTAGGAAGCATACTGAAAAAGCAGAGGTAGTGTTTCTACTGCAAAGTATTCCATTTATACTACATGAACAAATGTCTCTCCACATGCTCAATTCTGAGAGTTAAGTGTGTGTGAAAGCCCTCAATTTCCTAGCTTCTTGGGAACACACAGTTAGTGTTGAGACTGAAATTACACTAAATACATAATATGGGGAGGCACAAACTCCAACACGATTTTACAGTGAAAACTGCATGAACTTCAAACTGGCACTAGGAAACTTATTGAGATTCCAGTTTTAATGTTTCTACTGCAACTGATTACATTTTTGCCAGATGAACGAACATCTCTCCACATACTTAATTCTTGGAGTTAAGTGTGTGTGAAAGCCATTAATTTCCTGGATTGTTGGGAACACACAGTTTCTTTAGAGTGTGAACTACAGTACATACATATATATGGGGACGGACTTGATCCAACTCAGTTTTACTGTGAATACTGCATGAAAATCAAACTGGCACTAGGAAACATACTGAGAAACCAGAGTGAGTGTTTCTACTGCAACCCATTCTATTATGCCAGATGAATGAACGTCTCTTCACATGCTGAATTCTGAGAGATAAGTGTTTGTGAAATCCATCAATCTCTGAGCTTGTTGGGAAAACACAGTTTGTTTTGAGAATGAAACTACACTACATACATATACATTGGGAGGAACAAGCTCTAACTCAATTTTACAGAGAAAACTGCATGAACTTCAAACTGACACTAGGAATCATACCGAGAAACCAGAGTTAGTGTTTGTACAGAAACCCATCCTCTTTAAGGTAGATGAGCAAGGGTGTCTCACCAGCTCAATTCTGAGATTTAAGTACGTGTGAAATCCGACAATCTGCTAGCTTGTTGCGAACACACAGTTTGTTTTGAGAGTGAAAATAGACTACAAACATGTATATGGGGGAGTCCTATTTCCAAATCTGTTTTACACTGACAACTGCATGAACTAAAAAACAGCACTAGGAAACATACTGAGAGACCAGAGTTCCTGTTTCTACTGCCACCCATTCCCTTTATGCTAGATGAACCAAAATCTCTCCACATGATCAATTCTGAGGGTTAAGTGTGTGTTAAAATTGTCAGTCTCCGAGCTTGTTGGGAACACACAGTTTGTTCTGAGACTGAAATTACAATACAAACATAATGAGGGGGGCAAGCTCCCACCCGGTTTTAAAGTGAAAACTCCATGAACTTCACACAGGAACTAGTAAACCTAATGAGAGACCAGAAATATTGCTCCTAATGCATCCCATTCCACTTATGCTAGATGAACGAATGTCTCACTACATGCTCAATTCTGAGAGTTAAGTGTGTGTGAAAGCTGTCAATCTCTTAGCTTTTTGGGAACACACCATTACTATTGGGAATGAAACAACACTGCATACATAATATGGAAGGGACAAGCTCCAAATCGGGTTTACAGTGAAAACTGCATGAACTTCAAAGCGGCACTAGGAAACATACTGAGAAAACAGAGTTATTGTTTCGACTGCAACCCATTCCATTTATTTTCGATAAATGAACATCTGTCCTCAAGTTTAATTCTGATAGTTAACTGTGTGTGTGTGAAACCTGCCAATCTCCTAGCTTGTTGGGAACACTCAGTTTCTTCTGAGGGTGAAACTACACTACATAAATAATATGGGGAAGCGCAAACTCCAAATTGATTTTAAAGTGAAAACTGCATGAATTTCAAACCGGCACTAGGAAACATACTGAGAGAGAGTTAGTGTTTCTACTGCAAACCATTTCCTTTATGCAAGATGAACGAAAGTCTCTCCACATGCTCAAATCTCAGAGTTAAGTGTGTAGGAAAGCTGTCAATCTGCTAGCTTATTGGGAATGCACAGTTTATTCTGAGAGTGAAACTACACTACATACTTATATATGGGGAGGCAATAGCTCCATCTCGTTTTTTCAGTGAAAACTGCATGAACTTCTAACTGGCACTAGGAAACATACTGAGAAACCAGAGTTTGTGTTTCTACAGATACCTGTTCCACTATGGCAGATGAACACACATCTCTCCACATGCTCAATTCTGAGAGTTTAGTGTGTGTGAAAGCTGTCAATATCCTAGCTTGTAAAAAACACACAGTTTCTTTTGAGAGTGAAAATACACTACATACATATATATTTGGATGCAGAATCTACTACTTGGTTTTACAGTAGAATATGCACGAAATTCAAACCGGCATTAGGAAACATACTGAGAAACCAGAGTAAGTGTTTCTACTGCAACCCATTCCCTTTAAGCTAGATGCACGAAACTCTCTCCACATGCTCAATTCTGAGAGTTTAGTGTATGTTAAAGCCATTAATTTGCTAGCTTGTTGGGAAAACACAGTTTCTTGTTAGTTGATCTACACTAAATTCATATATATGTGGAGGAAGTAGCTACAACTTGGTTTTACAGTAAAAACTGAATAAACTTCAAACCTCCACTAGGAAACTTACTGGGAAAACAGAGGTGTTGTTTTACTGCAACCCATTCCATTTAGGCTAGATGAATGAAAGTCTCTTGACATGTTCAAACCTGAGACTTAAGTGTGTGTGAATGCCGTTAATCTGCCTGCTTCTTGGGAACACACATTTCCTTATGAGGGTGAAACTACACTACATACATATATATGGTGGATTTCTACCTCCAAATGGGTTTTACATTGAAACAGCATGTACTACAAACGAGCACTAGGAAACATGCTGAGAGATCAATGGTTGTGTTTCTACTGCCACCCATTCCCTTTATGCTAGATGAACGGACGTCTCTCCACATGCACAATTCTGAGAGTTAAGAGTGTGTGAAAGCCATCAATCTCTTATCTTGCTGCGAACACACTGTTACTAAGAGACTGAATCTACACTACGTACATAATATGGGCAGTTACTAGCTCAAACTCGGTTTTACAGTGAAAATTTCATGAAATTCTAACTAGCACTAAGAAACATACCGACAAATCAGAGTAACTGATTACAGTCCTTAATATTCCCTTTTGCTAGATGAATGAATGTCTCTACACCTACTCAAATCTCAGAGTTCAATGTGTGTGAAAGATGTCAATCACCTAGCTTGATGGGAACACAAAGTTTGCTTTTGAGTGGGGAATTACACTACATATATTTATATGGGAAAGTACTAGATTCAACATGGTTTACAGTGAAAAATGCATGACATTCAAATCGGCACAGGGATACAAATTGAGAAATCATAGTAAGTGTTTCCAGTTCTATTCATACCCTTTATGCTAGATGAGCGAATGCTTCCCCAGGTGCTCAATTCTGAGAGTTGCATGTGTGTGACAACAATCAATCAGCTTGCTTGTTGGGAATACACAGTTTGATTTGCGTGGGGAACTACACTAAATAAAAACATTTTTGAAAATTAACTCCAACATGGCTTTACAGTGAAAAATGCATGAACTTCAGACTGGCTTTAGGAAACATACTGAGAAATCAGAGTTAGTTTTTCTATTGCTACCCTTTCCCTTTATGATAGATTAATGAACGCCTCTCTGCATGCTCAATTCTGAGAACTGAATGTGTGTGAAAGCCAACAATCAATAGCTTGATGGGAACACAAGGATTCTTTTCAGTGGGGAAGTGCACTACATACATATATATGGGGAGGTACTAGCTCCAAATAGGTTTTACACTAAAAACTGCATGAACTTCAAACTGGCACAAGCAAACATACTGAGAATTCAGAGCAAGTGTATCAACTGCTATCAATTATGTTTATGCTAGATGAACGACCACATCTCTATATGCTCAATTATGAGTGTTGAATGTGTGTGAAAGCCGTCAGTATCCTAGCTTGAAGAAACACAATGTTTCTTTTCAGTTGGGTGCTGCACTTCATAGATATATATGGAGAGGTACTAGCTACAACCCAGTTTTACAGTGAAAACTGCATAAACTTCAAACTGACACTAGGAAACATATTGAGAAATCAGGGTTAGTGTTTGTACTGCTAACCTTTCCATTTAAGCTAGATGAAGGAACACTTCTTTACCTACTCAATGAAGAGAGTTCAATGTGTGTGAAAGCCATCAATCACCTGACTTGTTGGGAACACACTGTTTGTTTTGAGTGGTTAACTGCACTACATATATATATATATATATATATGTTGGGATGTACTATCTCCACCTCTATTTTACAGTGAAAACTGCATGACAGTCAAACTGGCACTAAGAAACATACTGAGAAATCAGAGTAATTGTTTACAGTGCTACCCATTCACTTTATGCTGGATGAATGAATGCATCTATTCCTGCTCAATTCTGAGAGTTGAGTGTGTGAGAAATCATCAAAAGTCAAGCTTGTTGGCAACACACACTTTGTTTCCACTGGTGAACTACACTACATACATATATATGGGGTGGTAATAGCTCCAACTCTGTTTTACACTGAAAAATTTATGAAATTCAAACAGGCACTAGGAAACATACTGAGAAATCACTGTAAGTGTTTTTTTAAACTTTTTTATTGATTTATAATCATTTTAAAATGTTGTGTCAAATTCCAGTGTTCAGCACAATTTTTCAGTCATTCATGGACATATACACACTCATTGCCACAATTTTTTTCTCTGGGCACAGTAAGTGTTTCTAATACTACCCATTCCCTCTATGCTAGGTGAATGAACACTCTACACCTGCTCAATTCTGACAGTTCAATGTGTGTTAAAGCTGTTAATCACTTAGCTTATTAGGAACAACAGATTATTTTCAGTGGGGAAATACACTACTTACATATATATGGGGATGCACAAGCTGCAACTTGGTTTTACAGTGAAAACTGCATGAATTTCAAATCAGCACTGGGAAACATACTGGGAAACCAGAGTAAGTGTTTCTATTGTTACCCATTCCTTTTATACTAGATGAACGAATGCCTCTACACCTGCTTAACTCTGAGAAGTTCCTGTGTGTGAAAACCATCAATCACCTAGCTTGTTGGGAAAACACACTTTGTTTTGATAGGGTACTACACTTCATAGATATATAAGGGTAGATACTAGCTCCAACTCGGTTTTACCATGGAATTGCATGAACTTCAAACTGGCACTAGTAAACATACAGATAAATGAGAGCAATTGTTTACAGTGCTAACCATTCCCTTTATGCTAGATGAACGAATGCCTCTACACCTGCTCAATTCTGAGAGTTCAATGTGTGTAAAATTCATCAAACACCTATCTTGTTGGGAACACACAGTTTGTTTCCAGTGGGGAACTACACTACATAAATATATATGGGGAGGTACTAGCTCCAACTCGATTTTGCAGTGAAAAATTCATGAAATTCTAACTGGCACTATGAAACATACTGACAATCCAGAATAAGTGTTTACACTGCTACCCATTCCTTTATGCTAGATGAATGAATACCTCTACACCTACTCAATTCTGAGTTCATTGTTTGTGAAAGCTGTCAATCACATAGCTTGCTGGGAACACACAGTTTATTTTGAGTGGGAAAAAACACTAAATATATGTATATATGGATTTACTAGCTCCAACTCGGTTTTACAGTGAAAACTGCATGAGGTTCAAACTGGCACTAGAATACATACAGAAAAATCAGTGTAAGTGATTCAGGGCTAACCATCCTCTTTAAGCTAGATAAACAAATGCCTCTACACCTGCTCAATTGTGAGAGATCAATATGTCTAAAAGTCGTCAGTCACTTCGCTTGTTGGGAATACAAAGTTTGTTTTGAGTAAGGAACTACGCTACATACATATATATGGGGAGTTACTAGATTCAACTCGATTTTACTGTGAAAACTGCATGAACTTCAACCCGCACTTGGAAAAATACTGAGAAATCAGAGTAAGTGTTTATACTGATAACCAATCCCTTTATGCTAGATGAATGAACGCCTTTTCACATGCTCAATTCTGAGAGTTGAAAGTGTGTGAAAGCTGTAACATAGCTTGTTGGAAAAACAGAGTTTATTTTGAGTAGGAAACTATACTTCATACATATATATATGGGGAGGTACAGGCTACAACTCGATTTTACAGTGAAAAGTGGATGAAATTCAAACCGAAACTAGGAAACATACTGACAAATCAGAGTAAGTGTTTCTACTGCTACCCATCCCATTTTTGCCTAATGAACGAGCGCCTCTACACCTTCTCAATTCTGAGAGTTGAATGTGTGAAAGCCATCCATCACCAAGCTTTTTGAAACGCAAAGTTTGTTTTGAGTGGGGAAATACGCTACATACATATATATAGGGAGGTAACAGCTCCAACTCGGGTTTACTGTAAAAACTGCATGAATTTCAAACCAGGACTAGGAAACAAACTGAGAAATCAGAGTAAGTGTTTCTACTTCTACCCATTCCCTTTATGCTAGATGAATGAATGCCTCTACACTTGCTCTATTCTGAGAGTTCATTGTGTGTGAAAGCCATCCATTACATAGCCTGTAGGGAATACACAGATTGTTTTGAGTGGGGAACTACACTACATAAATATATATGGGTTTGTGCTATCTGGAACTCTGTTTACTGTGATAATTGCATGAATTTCATACTGGCACTATGAAACATACTGAGAAATCAGAGTAAGTGTTTCTTTGTTACCCATTCCCTTTATGCTAGATGAATGAACACTTCTACACCTGCTCAATACTGAAAGTTTAATGTATGTCAAAACCATCAATCACCTAGCTTGTTGGGAACATACACTTTGTTTTGAATGGGGAACTACACTACATACATATATATTTGTGTAGATACTAGCTCCAACTCGGTTTTACAGTGAAAATTGCATGAACTTCAAACAGGCACTAGGAAACATACTGAGAAAACAGAGTAAGTGTTTCTACTGCTAACCATTTTCTTTATGCTAGATGAATGAACGCTTCTCCACATGATCATGTCTGAGATTTGAATCTGTGTGAACGCCATCAACCACCTACATTTTGGGAACAGACAGTTACTTTTGAGTTGGGAACTATAATACATACAAATAAAAGGGGATGTACTAACTCCAACTCTGTTTTATAGTGAAAACTGCATGAACTTCAATCTGGCAGTAAGAAACATACTGAGATTTCAGAGTAAGTGTTTCTACTGCTACCCATTCCCTTTATGCTACATGAGAAAACGCCTGTCCACATGCTAAATTGTGAGAGTTGAATGTGTGTGAAATGCATTAATCAATGAGCTTGTTAGGAAAATGTAGTTTTTTTTGAGTGGGAACAACACTACATACATATATATGGGAAGACACTTGCTGCAAATTGGTTTTACAATGAAAACTGCATGAACGTCCAATTGGCACTAGGAAACTAACTGAGAAGTCAGAGTAAGTGTTTCTATTGCTTCCCATTCAACTTATGCTAGATGAACGAACGCCTCTAGACCTGCTCAATGTTGTGAGATGAATGTGCAGAAAACCATTCATCACCTAACTTGTTGGGAACACACAGTTTGTATTTAGTGGGGAAATACACAACATAAATATATATTGAGGGATACTAGCTCATAATCGGTTTTACAGAGAAAATTTCATGAATTTCTAACCAGTAATAGGATTCATACTGAGAAATCACACTAAGTGTTTCTACTGCTAACAATTCCCTTTATACAAGAAGAATGAATGCCTGTCAACATGCTCACATCTGAGAGTTCAACGTGTGTGAAAGCTGTCAAACACCTAGCTTGTTGGGAAAACAGAGATTTTTCCAGTGGGGAACTACACTACATACATATATATGGGGAGGTACATGCTCCAAACTGGTTTTACGGTGAAAAATGTATGAACTTCTAACTGGCACTAGGAAACGTACTGAGAAATCAGAGTAAGTGATTATACTGATAACCATTCCCTATATGCTAGAAAAACGAATGCCTATACACCTCCTTAGTTCTGAGAGTTGTATGTGTGTGAAAGCTATCCATCACCTAGCTTTTTGGGAACACACAGTTTGTTTTGATTGGGGAACTACACTACATACATATAATATATGGGCATGTACTAGTTCCATCTCAGTTTTACAATGAAAACTGCATGAACTTCAAACCGGCACTAGGAAACACACTGAGAAATCAGAGAAACTTTTACACTGCTACCCATTCCCTTAATGCTAGATGAATGAACGCCTCTACACCTGCTTATTCTGAGAGTTCAATGTGTTTGAAATCCGTCAAACATCAAGCTTGTTGGGAACACATAGTTTGTTTCCATTGGGGAACTACACTACATACATATATATGTGAGGTATTAGCTTCAATATGGTTTTACATTGAAAACTGCATGAACTTCAAACCGGCACTAGGAAACGTTTTGAGAAATCAGAGTAAGTGTTTCTACTGCTACCCATTCCATTTATGATAGATGAATGAACAATTCTCCACGTGCTAAATTCTGAGGCTTGAATTTGTGTGAAATCCCATAATCACCTAGCTTGTTGGGAACACAAATTTCTTTTCAGTGGGGAAATGCACTATTTACATATACATGGGGATGTACTAGCTCCAACTCGGTTTTACAGTGAAAACTGCATGTACTTCAAATGGCACTAGGAAACATACTGACACACCAGAATAATTGTTTCTACTGCTAACCATTCCTTTTATGCTAGATGAATGAACGTCTCTACACCTACTGAATTCTCAGAGTTCAATGTGTGTGAAAGCGGTCAATCACCTAGCTTGGTGGGAACACAGATTTTGTTTTGATTGGGGAATAACACTTCATATATATATATATATATATATGGGGAAGTACTAGCTTCAACACAGTCTTATAGTGAAAAATACACAGGCTTCAAACCAGCACAAGGAAACATATTGAGAAACCATAGTAAGCATTTCCAATTCTACCCATTCCCTTTATAATAGATGAATGAACGCCTCAACAGGTGCTCAATATTGAGAGTCGAATGTGTGTGACAGCATTCTATCAACTTGCTTTTTGGTAACACACAGTTTGTTTTGAGTGGGGAACTAAGCTACAAAAATATATATTGGTAGGAAGTAGCTCCAACATGGTTTTACAGTGAAAACTGCATGAACTTCAAACTGGTATTAGGAAACATACTGAGAATTCACAGTTAATTATTCTACTGCTACCCTTTCCCTATATGCTAGATGAACTAATGCCTCTCCGCATGCTCAATTCTGAGAATTGAATGTGTGTAAAAGCCAACAATCATATAGATTCTTGGGAACACAAAGATTCTTTTCAGTGGGGAACAGCACTACATACATATATACGGGGATGTACTAGCTCCAAACGGTTTTACTGTGAAAAGTACGTGAACTTCAGACTGGCACTAGGAAACATACTGAGAAATCAGAGTAAGTGTTTCAACTGCTAGCCATTCCCTTTATGCTAGATGAAAGAACACATATTCATGTGCTCAATTTTGATTGTTGATGTGTGTGAAAGTCGTCAATATCCTAGCTTGAGGGAACACAATGTTTCTTTTCAGTTGGTGGCTGCACTACATACATTTATTGGGAGGTACTAGTCCCAACTCGTTTTTACTGTGAAAACAGCATGAAATTCAAACTGGCACTATGAAACAATCTTAGAAATAGGAGTAACTCTTTCCATTGCTACCCATTCCCTTTATGCTACTTGAATGAACACCTCTACACCTGCTCAATTCTGAGAGTTCAATATGTGTGAGAGCCATCAATCACCTATCTTGTTGGGAACACACAGTTTGTATTTAGTGGGGAAATACACAACATAAATATATATTGAGGGATACTAGCTCATAATCGGTTTTACAGAGAAAATTTCATGAATTTCTAACCAGTAATAGGATTCATACTGAGAAATCACACTAAGTGTTTCTACTGCTAACAATTCCCTTTATACAAGAAGAATGAATGCCTGTCAACATGCTCACATCTGAGAGTTCAACGTGTGTGAAAGCTGTCAAACACCTAGCTTGTTGGGAAAACAGAGATTTTTCCAGTGGGGAACTACACTACATACATATATATGGGGAGGTACATGCTCCAAACTGGTTTTACGGTGAAAAATGTATGAACTTCTAACTGGCACTAGGAAACGTACTGAGAAATCAGAGTAAGTGATTATACTGATAACCATTCCCTATATGCTAGAAAAACGAATGCCTATACACCTCCTTAGTTCTGAGAGTTGTATGTGTGTGAAAGCTATCCATCACCTAGCTTTTTGGGAACACACAGTTTGTTTTGATTGGGGAACTACACTACATACATATAATATATGGGCATGTACTAGTTCCATCTCAGTTTTACAATGAAAACTGCATGAACTTCAAACCGGCACTAGGAAACACACTGAGAAATCAGAGAAAGTTTTACACTGCTACCCATTCCCTTAATGCTAGATGAATGAACGCCTCTACACCTGCTTATTCTGAGAGTTCAATGTGTTTGAAATCCGTCAAACATCAAGCTTGTTGGGAACACATAGTTTGTTTCCATTGGGGAACTACACTACATACATATATATGTGAGGTATTAGCTTCAATATGGTTTTACATTGAAAACTGCATGAACTTCAAACCGGCACTAGGAAACGTTTTGAGAAATCAGAGTAAGTGTTTCTACTGCTACCCATTCCATTTATGATAGATGAATGAACAATTCTCCACGTGCTAAATTCTGAGGCTTGAATTTGTGTGAAATCCCATAATCACCTAGCTTGTTGGGAACACAAATTTCTTTTCAGTGGGGAAATGCACTATTTACATATACATGGGGATGTACTAGCTCCAACTCGGTTTTACAGTGAAAACTGCATGTACTTCAAATGGCACTAGGAAACATACTGACACACCAGAATAATTGTTTCTACTGCTAACCATTCCTTTTATGCTAGATGAATGAACGTCTCTACACCTACTGAATTCTCAGAGTTCAATGTGTGTGAAAGCGGTCAATCACCTAGCTTGGTGGGAACACAGATTTTGTTTTGATTGGGGAATAACACTTCATAAATATATATATATATACATATATGGGGAAGTACTAGCTTCAACACAGTCTTATAGTGAAAAATACACAGGCTTCAAACCAGCACAAGGAAACATATTGAGAAACCATAGTAAGCATTTCCAATTCTACCCATTCCCTTTATAATAGATGAATGAACGCCTCAACAGGTGCTCAATATTGAGAGTCGAATGTGTGTGACAGCATTCTATCAACTTGCTTTTTGGTAACACACAGTTTGTTTTGAGTGGGGAACTAAGCTACAAAAATATATATTGGTAGGAAGTAGCTCCAACATGGTTTTACAGTGAAAACTGCATGAACTTCAAACTGGTATTAGGAAACATACTGAGAATTCACAGTTAATTATTCTACTGCTACCCTTTCCCTATATGCTAGATGAACTAATGCCTCTCCGCATGCTCAATTCTGAGAATTGAATGTGTGTAAAAGCCAACAATCATATAGATTCTTGGGAACACAAAGATTCTTTTCAGTGGGGAACAGCACTACATACATATATACGGGGATGTACTAGCTCCAAACGGTTTTACTGTGAAAAGTACGTGAACTTCAGACTGGCACTAGGAAACATACTGAGAAATCAGAGTAAGTGTTTCAACTGCTAGCCATTCCCTTTATGCTAGATGAAAGAACACATATTCATGTGCTCAATTTTGATTGTTGATGTGTGTGAAAGTCGTCAATATCCTAGCTTGAGGGAACACAATGTTTCTTTTCAGTTGGTGGCTGCACTACATACATTTATTGGGAGGTACTAGTCCCAACTCGTTTTTACTGTGAAAACAGCATGAAATTCAAACTGGCACTATGAAACAATCTTAGAAATAGGAGTAACTCTTTCCATTGCTACCCATTCCCTTTATGCTAGTTGAATGAACACCTCTACACCTGCTCAATTCTGAGAGTTCAATATGTGTGAGAGCCATCAATCACCTATCTTGTTGGGAACACACAGTTTGTTTTGAGTAGGGAACTACACTACATACATATATATGGGGAGGTACAAGCTCCAAGTCCATTTTACAGTGAAAACTTCATGAACATTAAAACTGCACTAGGAAACATACTGAGAAATCAGATTAAGTGTTTTTTCTGCTACCCATTCCCCTTATGCTAGATGAACGAATGCCTCTCCAAATGCTCAATTATTACAGTTGAATGTGTGTTAAAGCTATCACCTAGCTTGTTCAGAATACACAGTTAGTTTTGAGTGGGGAAGAACAGTACACGTATATATATATATTTATGGGGTGGTTCTAGCTTCAACTCCGTTTTACAGGGAAAATTTCATGAAATTCTAACTGGCTGTAGGAAAGATATAGAGAAATCACAGTAAGTGTTTCCAGTGCTACACATTTCCTTTATGCTTGATGAATGAATACCTCTCCACATGCTCAATTCTGGTAGTTGAATGTATGTGAAAGCCTCCAATCACTTAGCTTGTGGGAACACAAAGATTCTTTTCAGTGTGGAGCTGCACTACTTACATAGATATGGGTTCTACTAGCTCCAACTTGGTTTTATTTTGAAAACTGCATGATATTTAAACAGGCACAAGGAAGCATACCAAGAAATCAGACTAAGTCATTCTACTGCTAACCATTCTCTTTATAATTGATGAAAGAACGCCTCTCCATATGCTCATTTCTGAGAGTTGAATGTGTGTGAAAGTCATCAATCACATACCTTGTTGGGAACACACAGTTTTGTGTGGGGTACTACAGTACATACATACATATTGGGAGGTACTAGCTCCAACTCGATTTTACAGTGAAAACTGCATGAACTTCAAACCAGTACTAGGAAACATACTGAGAAACTAGAGAAAGTGTTTCTACTGCAACCCATTCCCTTTATGCTAGATGAACGAATGTCTCTCCACATGCTAAATTCTGAGACTTGAATTTGTGTGAAATCCCTTAATCACCTAGCTTGTTGGGAACACAAAGTTTCTTTTCAGTGGGAAAATGCACTATTTACATATACATGGGGATGTACTAGCTCCAACTCGGTTTCACAGTGAAAACTGCATGAACTTCAAAATAGCACTAGCAAACATACTGAGTAATCAGAGTAAGTGTTTACAGTGCTACCCATTCCCTTTATGCTAGATGAAGGACTACCTATCCATATGCTCAATTAAGAGAGTTGAATGTGTGTCAAAGCTGTCAATTACCTAGCTTGTTGGGAACACACTCTTTTAAGTGGGGTATTACCCTACATACATATATATTGGTAGGTACTAGCTCCATTTCGGTTTTACAGTGAAAACTGCATGAACTTCAAACAGGCACTAAGAAAAATACCGAGGAACCAGAGATAGTGTTTCTACTGCAACCCATTCTATTTATGCTAGAGGAACGAATGTCTGTCCACATGCTCAATTCTGAGAGTTACGCATGTATGAAAGCCATCAATCCGCTAGCTTGTTGGGAGCACACAGTTTATTTGGGCATGAAACTTCAATACATACATATATATTGGGAGGCACTAGCTCCAACTCAGTTTCACAGTGAAAACTGCATGAAATTCAAACCATCACTAGGAAACATACTGTGAATCCAGAGTTAGAGTTTCTACTGAAACCCATTCCACTTATGCCAGATAAACGAACGTCTCTCTACATGCTCAATTCTGAGAGTTAACTGTGTGTGAAAGCCAAGAATCTTCTAGCTTGTTGGAAACACACAGACCTTTTGAGAGTGAAACTACACTACCTACATATATATGGGGATTTATAGCTCCAAAGCGGTTTTACAGTTAAAACTGCATGAATTTCAAACTGGCAATAGGGAACTTACTGAGAGACAAAAGTTCGTGTTTCTACTGCAAACCATTCCCTTTATGCCAGATGAATGAAAGTCTTTCCATATGCTCAATTTTGAGAGTTATGTGTGTGTGATTGTCGTCAAGGTTATAGCTTGTTGGGATCACACAGCTTCTTTTGAGAGTGAAAACACACTACGTACATATATATGTGGAGGCAGAAGATATACCTCGGTTTTAGAGTGGAAACAGCATGAATTTTAAATGGTTACTGGGAAACATACTGATAAACCAGAGATTGTGTTTATACTGCAACCCATTTACTTTATGTTAAATGAACGAAAGTCTCTCCACATGCTAAATTCTGAGAGTTAAGTGTGTGTGAAACAAGTCAATTTGCTAGCCTGTTTGGAAAACACAGTTTCTTGTGAGTGAAACTACACTACATTTATATATATGGGGAGGCACTAGATCCAACTAGGTTTTACAGTGAAAACTACATGAACTTCAAACCGGCAGTAGGAAGCATACTGAAAAAGCAGAGGTAGTGTTTCTACTGCAAAGTATTCCATTTATACTACATGAACAAATGTCTCTCCACATGCTCAATTCTGAGAGTTAAGTGTGTGTGAAAGCCCTCAATTTCCTAGCTTCTTGGGAACACACAGTTAGTGTTGAGACTGAAATTACACTAAATACATAATATGGGGAGGCACAAACTCCAACACGATTTTACAGTGAAAACTGCATGAACTTCAAACTGGCACTAGGAAACTTATTGAGATTCCAGTTTTAATGTTTCTACTGCAACTGATTACATTTTTGCCAGATGAACGAACATCTCTCCACATACTTAATTCTTGGAGTTAAGTGTGTGTGAAAGCCATTAATTTCCTGGATTGTTGGGAACACACAGTTTCTTTAGAGTGTGAACTACAGTACATACATATATATGGGGACGGACTTGATCCAACTCAGTTTTACTGTGAATACTGCATGAAAATCAAACTGGCACTAGGAAACATACTGAGAAACCAGAGTGAGTGTTTCTACTGCAACCCATTCTATTATGCCAGATGAATGAACGTCTCTTCACATGCTGAATTCTGAGAGATAAGTGTTTGTGAAATCCATCAATCTCTGAGCTTGTTGGGAAAACACAGTTTGTTTTGAGAATGAAACTACACTACATGCATATACATTGGGAGGAACAAGCTCTAACTCAATTTTACAGAGAAAACTGCATGAACTTCAAACTGACACTAGGAATCATACCGAGAAACCAGAGTTAGTGTTTGTACAGAAACCCATCCTCTTTAAGGTAGATGAGCAAGGGTGTCTCACCAGCTCAATTCTGAGATTTAAGTACGTGTGAAATCCGACAATCTGCTAGCTTGTTGCGAACACACAGTTTGTTTTGAGAGTGAAAATAGACTACAAACATGTATATGGGGGAGTCCTATTTCCAAATCTGTTTTACACTGACAACTGCATGAACTAAAAAACAGCACTAGGAAACATACTGAGAGACCAGAGTTCCTGTTTCTACTGCCACCCATTCCCTTTATGCTAGATGAACCAAAATCTCTCCACATGATCAATTCTGAGGGTTAAGTGTGTGTTAAAATTGTCAGTCTCCGAGCTTGTTGGGAACACACAGTTTGTTCTGAGACTGAAATTACAATACAAACATAATGAGGGGGGCAAGCTCCCACCCGGTTTTAAAGTGAAAACTCCATGAACTTCACACAGGAACTAGTAAACCTAATGAGAGACCAGAAATATTGCTCCTAATGCATCCCATTCCATTTATGCTAGATGAACGAATGTCTCACTACATGCTCAATTCTGAGAGTTAAGTGTGTGTGAAAGCTGTCAATCTCTTAGCTTTTTGGGAACACACCATTACTATTGGGAATGAAACAACACTGCATACATAATATGGAAGGGACAAGCTCCAAATCGGGTTTACAGTGAAAACTGCATGAACTTCAAAGCGGCACTAGGAAACATACTGAGAAAGCAAAGTTATTGTTTCGACTGCAACCCATTCCATTTATTTTCGATAAATGAACATCTGTCCTCAAGTTTAATTCTGATAGTTAACTGTGTGTGTGTGAAACCTGCCAATCTCCTAGCTTGTTGGGAACACTCAGTTTCTTCTGAGGGTGAAACTACACTACATAAATAATATGGGGAAGCGCAAACTCCAAATTGATTTTAAAGTGAAAACTGCATGAATTTCAAACCGGCACTAGGAAACATACTGAGAGAGAGTTAGTGTTTCTACTGCAAACCATTTCCTTTATGCAAGATGAACAAAAGTCTCTCCACATGCTCAAATCTCAGAGTTAAGTGTGTAGGAAAGCTGTCAATCTGCTAGCTTATTGGGAATGCACAGTTTATTCTGAGAGTGAAACTACACTACATACTTATATATGGGGAGGCAATAGCTCCATCTCGTTTTTTTCAGTGAAAACTGCATGAACTTCTAACTGGCACTAGGAAACATACTGAGAAACCAGAGTAATTGTTTACAGTGCTACCCATTCACTTTATGCTGGATGAATGAATGCATCTATTCCTGCTCAATTCTGAGAGTTGAGTGTGTGAGAAATCATCAAAAGTCAAGCTTGTTGGCAACACACACTTTGTTTCCACTGGTGAACTACACTACATACATATATATGGGGTGGTAATAGCTCCAACTCTGTTTTACACTGAAAAATTTATGAAATTCAAACAGGCACTAGGAAACATACTGAGAAATCACTGTAAGTGTTTTTTTAAACTTTTTTATTGATTTATAATCATTTTAAAATGTTGTGTCAAATTCCAGTGTTCAGCACAATTTTTCAGTCATTCATGGACATATACACACTCATTGCCACAATTTTTTTCTCTGGGCACAGTAAGTGTTTCTAATACTACCCATTCCCTCTATGCTAGGTGAATGAACACTCTACACCTGCTCAATTCTGACAGTTCAATGTGTGTTAAAGCTGTTAATCACTTAGCTTATTAGGAACAACAGATTATTTTCAGTGGGGAAATACACTACTTACATATATATGGGGATGCACAAGCTGCAACTTGGTTTTACAGTGAAAACTGCATGAATTTCAAATCAGCACTGGGAAACATACTGGGAAACCAGAGTAAGTGTTTCTATTGTTACCCATTCCTTTTATACTAGATGAACGAATGCCTCTACACCTGCTTAACTCTGAGAAGTTCCTGTGTGTGAAAACCATCAATCACCTAGCTTGTTGGGAAAACACACTTTGTTTTGATAGGGTACTACACTTCATAGATATATAAGGGTAGATACTAGCTCCAACTCGGTTTTACCATGCAATTGCATGAACTTCAAACTGGCACTAGTAAACATACAGATAAATGAGAGCAATTGTTTACAGTGCTAACCATTCCCTTTATGCTAGATGAACGAATGCCTCTACACCTGCTCAATTCTGAGAGTTCAATGTGTGTAAAATTCATCAAACACCTATCTTGTTGGGAACACACAGTTTGTTTCCAGTGGGGAACTACACTACATAAATATATATGGGGAGGTACTAGCTCCAACTCGATTTTGCAGTGAAAAATTCATGAAATTCTAACTGGCACTATGAAACATACTGACAATCCAGAATAAGTGTTTACACTGCTACCCATTCCTTTATGCTAGATGAATGAATACCTCTACACCTACTCAATTCTGAGTTCATTGTTTGTGAAAGCTGTCAATCACATAGCTTGCTGGGAACACACAGTTTATTTTGAGTGGGAAAAAACACTAAATATATGTATATATGGATTTACTAGCTCCAACTCGGTTTTACAGTGAAAACTGCATGAGGTTCAAACTGGCACTAGAATACATACAGAAAAATCAGTGTAAGTGATTCAGGGCTAACCATCCTCTTTAAGCTAGATAAACAAATGCCTCTACACCTGCTCAATTGTGAGAGATCAATATGTCTAAAAGTCGTCAGTCACTTCGCTTGTTGGGAATACAAAGTTTGTTTTGAGTAAGGAACTACGCTACATACATATATATGGGGAGTTACTAGATTCAACTCGATTTTACTGTGAAAACTGCATGAACTTCAACCCGCACTTGGAAAAATACTGAGAAATCAGAGTAAGTGTTTATACTGATAACCAATCCCTTTATGCTAGATGAATGAACGCCTTTTCACATGCTCAATTCTGAGAGTTGAAAGTGTGTGAAAGCTGTAACATAGCTTGTTGGAAAAACAGAGTTTATTTTGAGTAGGAAACTATACTTCATACATATATATATGGGGAGGTACAGGCTACAACTCGATTTTACAGTGAAAAGTGGATGAAATTCAAACCGAAACTAGGAAACATACTGACAAATCAGAGTAAGTGTTTCTACTGCTACCCATCCCATTTTTGCCTAATGAACGAGCGCCTCTACACCTTCTCAATTCTGAGAGTTGAATGTGTGAAAGCCATCCATCACCAAGCTTTTTGAAACGCAAAGTTTGTTTTGAGTGGGGAAATACGCTACATACATATATATAGGGAGGTAACAGCTCCAACTCGGGTTTACTGTAAAAACTGCATGAATTTCAAACCAGGACTAGGAAACAAACTGAGAAATCAGAGTAAGTGTTTCTACTTCTACCCATTCCCTTTATGCTAGATGAATGAATGCCTCTACACTTGCTCTATTCTGAGAGTTCATTGTGTGTGAAAGCCATCCATTACATAGCCTGTAGGGAATACACAGATTGTTTTGAGTGGGGAACTACACTACATAAATATATATGGGTTTGTGCTATCTGGAACTCTGTTTACTGTGATAATTGCATGAATTTCATACTGGCACTATGAAACATACTGAGAAATCAGAGTAAGTGTTTCTTTGTTACCCATTCCCTTTATGCTAGATGAATGAACACTTCTACACCTGCTCAATACTGAAAGTTTAATGTATGTCAAAACCATCAATCACCTAGCTTGTTGGGAACATACACTTTGTTTTGAATGGGGAACTACACTACATACATATATATTTGTGTAGATACTAGCTCCAACTCGGTTTTACAGTGAAAATTGCATGAACTTCAAACAGGCACTAGGAAACATACTGAGAAAACAGAGTAAGTGTTTCTACTGCTAACCATTTTCTTTATGCTAGATGAATGAACGCTTCTCCACATGATCATGTCTGAGATTTGAATCTGTGTGAACGCCATCAACCACCTACATTTTGGGAACAGACAGTTACTTTTGAGTTGGGAACTATAATACATACAAATAAATGGGGATGTACTAACTCCAACTCTGTTTTATAGTGAAAACTGCATGAACTTCAATCTGGCAGTAAGAAACATACTGAGATTTCAGAGTAAGTGTTTCTACTGCTACCCATTCCCTTTATGCTACATGAGAAAACGCCTGTCCACATGCTAAATTGTGAGAGTTGAATGTGTGTGAAATGCATTAATCAATGAGCTTGTTAGGAAAATGTAGTTTTTTTTGAGTGGGAACAACACTACATACATATATATGGGAAGACACTTGCTGCAAATTGGTTTTACAATGAAAACTGCATGAACGTCCAATTGGCACTAGGAAACTAACTGAGAAGTCAGAGTAAGTGTTTCTATTGCTTCCCATTCAACTTATGCTAGATGAACGAACGCCTCTAGACCTGCTCAATGTTGTGAGTTGAATGTGCAGAAAACCATTCATCACCTAACTTGTTGGGAACACACAGTTTGTATTTAGTGGGGAAATACACAACATAAATATATATTGAGGGATACTAGCTCATAATCGGTTTTACAGAGAAAATTTCATGAATTTCTAACCAGTAATAGGATTCATACTGAGAAATCACACTAAGTGTTTCTACTGCTAACAATTCCCTTTATACAAGAAGAATGAATGCCTGTCAACATGCTCACATCTGAGAGTTCAACGTGTGTGAAAGCTGTCAAACACCTAGCTTGTTGGGAAAACAGAGATTTTTCCAGTGGGGAACTACACTACATACATATATATGGGGAGGTACATGCTCCAAACTGGTTTTACGGTGAAAAATGTATGAACTTCTAACTGGCACTAGGAAACGTACTGAGAAATCAGAGTAAGTGATTATACTGATAACCATTCCCTATATGCTAGAAAAACGAATGCCTATACACCTCCTTAGTTCTGAGAGTTGTATGTGTGTGAAAGCTATCCATCACCTAGCTTTTTGGGAACACACAGTTTGTTTTGATTGGGGAACTACACTACATACATATAATATATGGGCATGTACTAGTTCCATCTCAGTTTTACAATGAAAACTGCATGAACTTCAAACCGGCACTAGGAAACACACTGAGAAATCAGAGAAACTTTTACACTGCTACCCATTCCCTTAATGCTAGATGAATGAACGCCTCTACACCTGCTTATTCTGAGAGTTCAATGTGTTTGAAATCCGTCAAACATCAAGCTTGTTGGGAACACATAGTTTGTTTCCATTGGGGAACTACACTACATACATATATATGTGAGGTATTAGCTTCAATATGGTTTTACATTGAAAACTGCATGAACTTCAAACCGGCACTAGGAAACGTTTTGAGAAATCAGAGTAAGTGTTTCTACTGCTACCCATTCCATTTATGATAGATGAATGAACAATTCTCCACGTGCTAAATTCTGAGGCTTGAATTTGTGTGAAATCCCATAATCACCTAGCTTGTTGGGAACACAAATTTCTTTTCAGTGGGGAAATGCACTATTTACATATACATGGGGATGTACTAGCTCCAACTCGGTTTTACAGTGAAAACTGCATGTACTTCAAATGGCACTAGGAAACATACTGACACACCAGAATAATTGTTTCTACTGCTAACCATTCCTTTTATGCTAGATGAATGAACGTCTCTACACCTACTGAATTCTCAGAGTTCAATGTGTGTGAAAGCGGTCAATCACCTAGCTTGGTGGGAACACAGATTTTGTTTTGATTGGGGAATAACACTTCATAAATATATATATATATACATATATGGGGAAGTACTAGCTTCAACACAGTCTTATAGTGAAAAATACACAGGCTTCAAACCAGCACAAGGAAACATATTGAGAAACCATAGTAAGCATTTCCAATTCTACCCATTCCCTTTATAATAGATGAATGAACGCCTCAACAGGTGCTCAATATTGAGAGTCGAATGTGTGTGACAGCATTCTATCAACTTGCTTTTTGGTAACACACAGTTTGTTTTGAGTGGGGAACTAAGCTACAAAAATATATATTGGTAGGAAGTAGCTCCAACATGGTTTTACAGTGAAAACTGCATGAACTTCAAACTGGTATTAGGAAACATACTGAGAATTCACAGTTAATTATTCTACTGCTACCCTTTCCCTATATGCTAGATGAACTAATGCCTCTCCGCATGCTCAATTCTGAGAATTGAATGTGTGTAAAAGCCAACAATCATATAGATTCTTGGGAACACAAAGATTCTTTTCAGTGGGGAACAGCACTACATACATATATACGGGGATGTACTAGCTCCAAACGGTTTTACTGTGAAAAGTACGTGAACTTCAGACTGGCACTAGGAAACATACTGAGAAATCAGAGTAAGTGTTTCAACTGCTAGCCATTCCCTTTATGCTAGATGAAAGAACACATATTCATGTGCTCAATTTTGATTGTTGATGTGTGTGAAAGTCGTCAATATCCTAGCTTGAGGGAACACAATGTTTCTTTTCAGTTGGTGGCTGCACTACATACATTTATTGGGAGGTACTAGTCCCAACTCGTTTTTACTGTGAAAACAGCATGAAATTCAAACTGGCACTATGAAACAATCTTAGAAATAGGAGTAACTCTTTCCATTGCTACCCATTCCCTTTATGCTAGTTGAATGAACACCTCTACACCTGCTCAATTCTGAGAGTTCAATATGTGTGAGAGCCATCAATCACCTATCTTGTTGGGAACACACAGTTTGTTTTGAGTAGGGAACTACACTACATACATATATATGGGGAGGTACAAGCTCCAAGTCCATTTTACAGTGAAAACTTCATGAACATTAAAACTGCACTAGGAAACATACTGAGAAATCAGATTAAGTGTTTTTTCTGCTACCCATTCCCCTTATGCTAGATGAACGAATGCCTCTCCAAATGCTCAATTATTACAGTTGAATGTGTGTTAAAGCTATCACCTAGCTTGTTCAGAATACACAGTTAGTTTTGAGTGGGGAAGAACAGTACACGTATATATATATATTTATGGGGTGGTTCTAGCTTCAACTCCGTTTTACAGGGAAAATTTCATGAAATTCTAACTGGCTGTAGGAAAGATATAGAGAAATCACAGTAAGTGTTTCCAGTGCTACACATTTCCTTTATGCTTGATGAATGAATACCTCTCCACATGCTCAATTCTGGTAGTTGAATGTATGTGAAAGCCTCCAATCACTTAGCTTGTGGGAACACAAAGATTCTTTTCAGTGTGGAGCTGCACTACTTACATAGATATGGGTTCTACTAGCTCCAACTTGGTTTTATTTTGAAAACTGCATGATATTTAAACAGGCACAAGGAAGCATACCAAGAAATCAGACTAAGTCATTCTACTGCTAACCATTCTCTTTATAATTGATGAAAGAACGCCTCTCCATATGCTCATTTCTGAGAGTTGAATGTGTGTGAAAGTCATCAATCACATACCTTGTTGGGAACACACAGTTTTGTGTGGGGTACTACAGTACATACATACATATTGGGAGGTACTAGCTCCAACTCGATTTTACAGTGAAAACTGCATGAACTTCAAACCAGTACTAGGAAACATACTGAGAAACTAGAGAAAGTGTTTCTACTGCAACCCATTCCCTTTATGCTAGATGAACGAATGTCTCTCCACATGCTAAATTCTGAGACTTGAATTTGTGTGAAATCCCTTAATCACCTAGCTTGTTGGGAACACAAAGTTTCTTTTCAGTGGGAAAATGCACTATTTACATATACATGGGGATGTACTAGCTCCAACTCGGTTTCACAGTGAAAACTGCATGAACTTCAAAATAGCACTAGCAAACATACTGAGTAATCAGAGTAAGTGTTTACAGTGCTACCCATTCCCTTTATGCTAGATGAAGGACTACCTATCCATATGCTCAATTAAGAGAGTTGAATGTGTGTCAAAGCTGTCAATTACCTAGCTTGTTGGGAACACACTCTTTTAAGTGGGGTATTACCCTACATACATATATATTGGTAGGTACTAGCTCCATTTCGGTTTTACAGTGAAAACTGCATGAACTTCAAACAGGCACTAAGAAAAATACCGAGGAACCAGAGATAGTGTTTCTACTGCAACCCATTCTATTTATGCTAGAGGAACGAATGTCTGTCCACATGCTCAATTCTGAGAGTTACGCATGTATGAAAGCCATCAATCCGCTAGCTTGTTGGGAGCACACAGTTTATTTGGGCATGAAACTTCAATACATACATATATATTGGGAGGCACTAGCTCCAACTCAGTTTCACAGTGAAAACTGCATGAAATTCAAACCATCACTAGGAAACATACTGTGAATCCAGAGTTAGAGTTTCTACTGAAACCCATTCCACTTATGCCAGATAAACGAACGTCTCTCTACATGCTCAATTCTGAGAGTTAACTGTGTGTGAAAGCCAAGAATCTTCTAGCTTGTTGGAAACACACAGACCTTTTGAGAGTGAAACTACACTACCTACATATATATGGGGATTTATAGCTCCAAAGCGGTTTTACAGTTAAAACTGCATGAATTTCAAACTGGCAATAGGGAACTTACTGAGAGACAAAAGTTCGTGTTTCTACTGCAAACCATTCCCTTTATGCCAGATGAATGAAAGTCTTTCCATATGCTCAATTTTGAGAGTTATGTGTGTGTGATTGTCGTCAAGGTTATAGCTTGTTGGGATCACACAGCTTCTTTTGAGAGTGAAAACACACTACGTACATATATATGTGGAGGCAGAAGATATACCTCGGTTTTAGAGTGGAAACAGCATGAATTTTAAATGGTTACTGGGAAACATACTGATAAACCAGAGATTGTGTTTATACTGCAACCCATTTACTTTATGTTAAATGAACGAAAGTCTCTCCACATGCTAAATTCTGAGAGTTAAGTGTGTGTGAAACAAGTCAATTTGCTAGCCTGTTTGGAAAACACAGTTTCTTGTGAGTGAAACTACACTACATTTATATATATGGGGAGGCACTAGATCCAACTAGGTTTTACAGTGAAAACTACATGAACTTCAAACCGGCAGTAGGAAGCATACTGAAAAAGCAGAGGTAGTGTTTCTACTGCAAAGTATTCCATTTATACTACATGAACAAATGTCTCTCCACATGCTCAATTCTGAGAGTTAAGTGTGTGTGAAAGCCCTCAATTTCCTAGCTTCTTGGGAACACACAGTTAGTGTTGAGACTGAAATTACACTAAATACATAATATGGGGAGGCACAAACTCCAACACGATTTTACAGTGAAAACTGCATGAACTTCAAACTGGCACTAGGAAACTTATTGAGATTCCAGTTTTAATGTTTCTACTGCAACTGATTACATTTTTGCCAGATGAACGAACATCTCTCCACATACTTAATTCTTGGAGTTAAGTGTGTGTGAAAGCCATTAATTTCCTGGATTGTTGGGAACACACAGTTTCTTTAGAGTGTGAACTACAGTACATACATATATATGGGGACGGACTTGATCCAACTCAGTTTTACTGTGAATACTGCATGAAAATCAAACTGGCACTAGGAAACATACTGAGAAACCAGAGTGAGTGTTTCTACTGCAACCCATTCTATTATGCCAGATGAATGAACGTCTCTTCACATGCTGAATTCTGAGAGATAAGTGTTTGTGAAATCCATCAATCTCTGAGCTTGTTGGGAAAACACAGTTTGTTTTGAGAATGAAACTACACTACATGCATATACATTGGGAGGAACAAGCTCTAACTCAATTTTACAGAGAAAACTGCATGAACTTCAAACTGACACTAGGAATCATACCGAGAAACCAGAGTTAGTGTTTGTACAGAAACCCATCCTCTTTAAGGTAGATGAGCAAGGGTGTCTCACCAGCTCAATTCTGAGATTTAAGTACGTGTGAAATCCGACAATCTGCTAGCTTGTTGCGAACACACAGTTTGTTTTGAGAGTGAAAATAGACTACAAACATGTATATGGGGGAGTCCTATTTCCAAATCTGTTTTACACTGACAACTGCATGAACTAAAAAACAGCACTAGGAAACATACTGAGAGACCAGAGTTCCTGTTTCTACTGCCACCCATTCCCTTTATGCTAGATGAACCAAAATGTCTCCACATGATCAATTCTGAGGGTTAAGTGTGTGTTAAAATTGTCAGTCTCCGAGCTTGTTGGGAACACACAGTTTGTTCTGAGACTGAAATTACAATACAAACATAATGAGGGGGGCAAGCTCCCACCCGGTTTTAAAGTGAAAACTCCATGAACTTCACACAGGAACTAGTAAACCTAATGAGAGACCAGAAATATTGCTCCTAATGCATCCCATTCCATTTATGCTAGATGAACGAATGTCTCACTACATGCTCAATTCTGAGAGTTAAGTGTGTGTGAAAGCTGTCAATCTCTTAGCTTTTTGGGAACACACCATTACTATTGGGAATGAAACAACACTGCATACATAATATGGAAGGGACAAGCTCCAAATCGGGTTTACAGTGAAAACTGCATGAACTTCAAAGCGGCACTAGGAAACATACTGAGAAAGCAGAGTTATTGTTTCGACTGCAACCCATTCCATTTATTTTCGATAAATGAACATCTGTCCTCAAGTTTAATTCTGATAGTTAACTGTGTGTGTGTGAAACCTGCCAATCTCCTAGCTTGTTGGGAACACTCAGTTTCTTCTGAGGGTGAAACTACACTACATAAATAATATGGGGAAGCGCAAACTCCAAATTGATTTTAAAGTGAAAACTGCATGAATTTCAAACCGGCACTAGGAAACATACTGAGAGAGAGTTAGTGTTTCTACTGCAAACCATTTCCTTTATGCAAGATGAACGAAAGTCTCTCCACATGCTCAAATCTCAGAGTTAAGTGTGTAGGAAAGCTGTCAATCTGCTAGCTTATTGGGAATGCACAGTTTATTCTGAGAGTGAAACTACACTACATACTTATATATGGGGAGGCAATAGCTCCATCTCGTTTTTTCAGTGAAAACTGCATGAACTTCTAACTGGCACTAGGAAACATACTGAGAAACCAGAGTTTGTGTTTCTACAGATACCTGTTCCACTATGGCAGATGAACACACATCTCTCCACATGCTCAATTCTGAGAGTTTAGTGTGTGTGAAAGCTGTCAATATCCTAGCTTGTAAAAAACACACAGTTTCTTTTGAGAGTGAAAATACACTACATACATATATATTTGGATGCAGAATCTACTACTTGGTTTTACAGTAGAATATGCACGAAATTCAAACCGGCATTAGGAAACATACTGAGAAACCAGAGTAAGTGTTTCTACTGCAACCCATTCCCTTTAAGCTAGATGCACGAAACTCTCTCCACATGCTCAATTCTGAGAGTTTAGTGTATGTTAAAGCCATTAATTTGCTAGCTTGTTGGGAAAACACAGTTTCTTGTTAGTTGATCTACACTAAATTCATATATATGTGGAGGAAGTAGCTACAACTTGGTTTTACAGTAAAAACTGAATAAACTTCAAACCTCCACTAGGAAACTTACTGGGAAAACAGAGGTGTTGTTTTACTGCAACCCATTCCATTTAGGCTAGATGAATGAAAGTCTCTTGACATGTTCAAACCTGAGACTTAAGTGTGTGTGAATGCCGTTAATCTGCCTGCTTCTTGGGAACACACATTTCCTTATGAGGGTGAAACTACACTACATACATATATATGGTGGATTTCTACCTCCAAATGGGTTTTACATTGAAACAGCATGTACTACAAACGAGCACTAGGAAACATGCTGAGAGATCAATGGTTGTGTTTCTACTGCCACCCATTCCCTTTATGCTAGATGAACGGACGTCTCTCCACATGCACAATTCTGAGAGTTAAGAGTGTGTGAAAGCCATCAATCTCTTATCTTGCTGCGAACACACTGTTACTAAGAGACTGAATCTACACTACGTACATAATATGGGCAGTTACTAGCTCAAACTCGGTTTTACAGTGAAAATTTCATGAAATTCTAACTAGCACTAAGAAACATACCGACAAATCAGAGTAACTGATTACAGTCCTTAATATTCCCTTTTGCTAGATGAATGAATGTCTCTACACCTACTCAAATCTCAGAGTTCAATGTGTGTGAAAGATGTCAATCACCTAGCTTGATGGGAACACAAAGTTTGTTTTGAGTGGGGAATTACACTACATATATTTATATGGGAAAGTACTAGATTCAACATGGTTTACAGTGAAAAATGCATGACTTTCAAATCGGCACAGGGATACAAATTGAGAAATCATAGTAAGTGTTTCCAGTTCTATTCATACCCTTCATGCTAGATGAGCGAATGCTTCCCCAGGTGCTCAATTCTGAGAGTTGCATGTGTGTGACAACAATCAATCAGCTTGCTTGTTGGGAATACACAGTTTGATTTGCGTGGGGAACTACACTAAATAAAAACATTTTTGAAAATTAACTCCAACATGGCTTTACAGTGAAAAATGCATGAACTTCAAACTGGCTTTAGGAAACATACTGAGAAATCAGAGTTAGTTTTTCTATTGCTACCCTTTCCCTTTATGATAGATTAATGAATGCCTCTCTGCATGCTCAATTCTGAGAACTGAATGTGTGTGAAAGCCAACAATCAATAGCTTGATGGGAACACAAGGATTCTTTTCAGTGGGGAAATGCACTACATACATATATATGGGGAGGTACTAGCTCCAAATAGGTTTTACACTAAAAACTGCATGAACTTCAAACTGGCACAAGCAAACATACTGAGAATTCAGAGCAAGTGTATCAACTGCTATCAATTATGTTTATGCTAGATGAACGACCACATCTCTATATGCTCAATTATGAGTGTTGAATGTGTGTGAAAGCCGTCAGTATCCTAGCTTGAAGAAACACAATGTTTCTTTTCAGTTGGGTGCTGCACTTCATAGATATATATGGAGAGGTACTAGCTACAACCCAGTTTTACAGTGAAAACTGCATAAACTTCAAACTGACACTAGGAAACATATTGAGAAATCAGGGTTAGTGTTTGTACTGCTAACCTTTCCATTTAAGCTAGATGAAGGAACACTTCTTTACCTACTCAATGAAGAGAGTTCAATGTGTGTGAAAGCCATCAATCACCTGACTTGTTGGGAACACACTGTTTGTTTTGAGTGGTTAACTGCACTACATATATATATATATATATATGTTGGGATGTACTATCTCCACCTCTATTTTACAGTGAAAACTGCATGACAGTCAAACTGGCACTAAGAAACATACTGAGAAATCAGAGTAATTGTTTACAGTGCTACCCATTCACTTTATGCTGGATGAATGAATGCATCTATTCCTGCTCAATTCTGAGAGTTGAGTGTGTGAGAAATCATCAAAAGTCAAGCTTGTTGGCAACACACACTTTGTTTCCACTGGTGAACTACACTACATACATATATATGGGGTGGTAATAGCTCCAACTCTGTTTTACACTGAAAAATTTATGAAATTCAAACAGGCACTAGGAAACATACTGAGAAATCACTGTAAGTGTTTTTTTAAACTTTTTTATTGATTTATAATCATTTTAAAATGTTGTGTCAAATTCCAGTGTTCAGCACAATTTTTCAGTCATTCATGGACATATACACACTCATTGCCACAATTTTTTTCTCTGGGCACAGTAAGTGTTTCTAATACTACCCATTCCCTCTATGCTAGGTGAATGAACACTCTACACCTGCTCAATTCTGACAGTTCAATGTGTGTTAAAGCTGTTAATCACTTAGCTTATTAGGAACAACAGATTATTTTCAGTGGGGAAATACACTACTTACATATATATGGGGATGCACAAGCTGCAACTTGGTTTTACAGTGAAAACTGCATGAATTTCAAATCAGCACTGGGAAACATACTGGGAAACCAGAGTAAGTGTTTCTATTGTTACCCATTCCTTTTATACTAGATGAACGAATGCCTCTACACCTGCTTAACTCTGAGAAGTTCCTGTGTGTGAAAACCATCAATCACCTAGCTTGTTGGGAAAACACACTTTGTTTTGATAGGGTACTACACTTCATAGATATATAAGGGTAGATACTAGCTCCAACTCGGTTTTACCATGGAATTGCATGAACTTCAAACTGGCACTAGTAAACATACAGATAAATGAGAGCAATTGTTTACAGTGCTAACCATTCCCTTTATGCTAGATGAACGAATGCCTCTACACCTGCTCAATTCTGAGAGTTCAATGTGTGTAAAATTCATCAAACACCTATCTTGTTGGGAACACACAGTTTGTTTCCAGTGGGGAACTACACTACATAAATATATATGGGGAGGTACTAGCTCCAACTCGATTTTGCAGTGAAAAATTCATGAAATTCTAACTGGCACTATGAAACATACTGACAATCCAGAATAAGTGTTTACACTGCTACCCATTCCTTTATGCTAGATGAATGAATACCTCTACACCTACTCAATTCTGAGTTCATTGTTTGTGAAAGCTGTCAATCACATAGCTTGCTGGGAACACACAGTTTATTTTGAGTGGGAAAAAACACTAAATATATGTATATATGGATTTACTAGCTCCAACTCGGTTTTACAGTGAAAACTGCATGAGGTTCAAACTGGCACTAGAATACATACAGAAAAATCAGTGTAAGTGATTCAGGGCTAACCATCCTCTTTAAGCTAGATAAACAAATGCCTCTACACCTGCTCAATTGTGAGAGATCAATATGTCTAAAAGTCGTCAGTCACTTCGCTTGTTGGGAATACAAAGTTTGTTTTGAGTAAGGAACTACGCTACATACATATATATGGGGAGTTACTAGATTCAACTCGATTTTACTGTGAAAACTGCATGAACTTCAACCCGCACTTGGAAAAATACTGAGAAATCAGAGTAAGTGTTTATACTGATAACCAATCCCTTTATGCTAGATGAATGAACGCCTTTTCACATGCTCAATTCTGAGAGTTGAAAGTGTGTGAAAGCTGTAACATAGCTTGTTGGAAAAACAGAGTTTATTTTGAGTAGGAAACTATACTTCATACATATATATATGGGGAGGTACAGGCTACAACTCGATTTTACAGTGAAAAGTGGATGAAATTCAAACCGAAACTAGGAAACATACTGACAAATCAGAGTAAGTGTTTCTACTGCTACCCATCCCATTTTTGCCTAATGAACGAGCGCCTCTACACCTTCTCAATTCTGAGAGTTGAATGTGTGAAAGCCATCCATCACCAAGCTTTTTGAAACGCAAAGTTTGTTTTGAGTGGGGAAATACGCTACATACATATATATAGGGAGGTAACAGCTCCAACTCGGGTTTACTGTAAAAACTGCATGAATTTCAAACCAGGACTAGGAAACAAACTGAGAAATCAGAGTAAGTGTTTCTACACTACCCATTCCCTTTATGCTAGATGAATGAATGCCTCTACACTTGCTCTATTCTGAGAGTTCATTGTGTGTGAAAGCCATCCATTACATAGCCTGTAGGGAATACACAGATTGTTTTGAGTGGGGAACTACACTACATAAATATATATGGGTTTGTGCTATCTGGAACTCTGTTTACTGTGATAATTGCATGAATTTCATACTGGCACTATGAAACATACTGAGAAATCAGAGTAAGTGTTTCTTTGTTACCCATTCCCTTTATGCTAGATGAATGAACACTTCTACACCTGCTCAATACTGAAAGTTTAATGTATGTCAAAACCATCAATCACCTAGCTTGTTGGGAACATACACTTTGTTTTGAATGGGGAACTACACTACATACATATATATTTGTGTAGATACTAGCTCCAACTCGGTTTTACAGTGAAAATTGCATGAACTTCAAACAGGCACTAGGAAACATACTGAGAAAACAGAGTAAGTGTTTCTACTGCTAACCATTTTCTTTATGCTAGATGAATGAACGCTTCTCCACATGATCATGTCTGAGATTTGAATCTGTGTGAACGCCATCAACCACCTACATTTTGGGAACAGACAGTTACTTTTGAGTTGGGAACTATAATACATACAAATAAATGGGGATGTACTAACTCCAACTCTGTTTTATAGTGAAAACTGCATGAACTTCAATCTGGCAGTAAGAAACATACTGAGATTTCAGAGTAAGTGTTTCTACTGCTACCCATTCCCTTTATGCTACATGAGAAAACGCCTGTCCACATGCTAAGTTGTGAGAGTTGAATGTGTGTGAAATGCATTAATCAATGAGCTTGTTAGGAAAATGTAGTTTTTTTGAGTGGGAACAACACTACATACATATATATGGGAAGACACTTGCTGCAAATTGGTTTTACAATGAAAACTGCATGAACGTCCAATTGGCACTAGGAAACTAACTGAGAAGTCAGAGTAAGTGTTTCTATTGCTTCCCATTCAACTTATGCTAGATGAACGAACGCCTCTAGACCTGCTCAATGTTGTGAGTTGAATGTGCAGAAAACCATTCATCACCTAACTTGTTGGGAACACACAGTTTGTATTTAGTGGGGAAATACACAACATAAATATATATTGAGGGATACTAGCTCATAATCGGTTTTACAGAGAAAATTTCATGAATTTCTAACCAGTAATAGGATTCATACTGAGAAATCACACTAAGTGTTTCTACTGCTAACAATTCCCTTTATACAAGAAGAATGAATGCCTGTCAACATGCTCACATCTGAGAGTTCAACGTGTGTGAAAGCTGTCAAACACCTAGCTTGTTGGGAAAACAGAGATTTTTCCAGTGGGGAACTACACTACATACATATATATGGGGAGGTACATGCTCCAAACTGGTTTTACGGTGAAAAATGTATGAACTTCTAACTGGCACTAGGAAACGTACTGAGAAATCAGAGTAAGTGATTATACTGATAACCATTCCCTATATGCTAGAAAAACGAATGCCTATACACCTCCTTAGTTCTGAGAGTTGTATGTGTGTGAAAGCTATCCATCACCTAGCTTTTTGGGAACACACAGTTTGTTTTGATTGGGGAACTACACTACATACATATAATATATGGGCATGTACTAGTTCCATCTCAGTTTTACAATGAAAACTGCATGAACTTCAAACCGGCACTAGGAAACACACTGAGAAATCAGAGAAACTTTTACACTGCTACCCATTCCCTTAATGCTAGATGAATGAACGCCTCTACACCTGCTTATTCTGAGAGTTCAATGTGTTTGAAATCCGTCAAACATCAAGCTTGTTGGGAACACATAGTTTGTTTCCATTGGGGAACTACACTACATACATATATATGTGAGGTATTAGCTTCAATATGGTTTTACATTGAAAACTGCATGAACTTCAAACCGGCACTAGGAAACGTTTTGAGAAATCAGAGTAAGTGTTTCTACTGCTACCCATTCCATTTATGATAGATGAATGAACAATTCTCCACGTGCTAAATTCTGAGGCTTGAATTTGTGTGAAATCCCATAATCACCTAGCTTGTTGGGAACACAAATTTCTTTTCAGTGGGGAAATGCACTATTTACATATACATGGGGATGTACTAGCTCCAACTCGGTTTTACAGTGAAAACTGCATGTACTTCAAATGGCACTAGGAAACATACTGACACACCAGAATAATTGTTTCTACTGCTAACCATTCCTTTTATGCTAGATGAATGAACGTCTCTACACCTACTGAATTCTCAGAGTTCAATGTGTGTGAAAGCGGTCAATCACCTAGCTTGGTGGGAACACAGATTTTGTTTTGATTGGGGAATAACACTTCATATATATATATATATATATATATATATATATATATATGGGGAAGTACTAGCTTCAACACAGTCTTATAGTGAAAAATACACAGGCTTCAAACCAGCACAAGGAAACATATTGAGAAACCATAGTAAGCATTTCCAATTCTACCCATTCCCTTTATAATAGATGAATGAACGCCTCAACAGGTGCTCAATATTGAGAGTCGAATGTGTGTGACAGCATTCTATCAACTTGCTTTTTGGTAACACACAGTTTGTTTTGAGTGGGGAACTAAGCTACAAAAATATATATTGGTAGGAAGTAGCTCCAACATGGTTTTACAGTGAAAACTGCATGAACTTCAAACTGGTATTAGGAAACATACTGAGAATTCACAGTTAATTATTCTACTGCTACCCTTTCCCTATATGCTAGATGAACTAATGCCTCTCCGCATGCTCAATTCTGAGAATTGAATGTGTGTAAAAGCCAACAATCATATAGATTCTTGGGAACACAAAGATTCTTTTCAGTGGGGAACAGCACTACATACATATATACGGGGATGTACTAGCTCCAAACGGTTTTACTGTGAAAAGTACGTGAACTTCAGACTGGCACTAGGAAACATACTGAGAAATCAGAGTAAGTGTTTCAACTGCTAGCCATTCCCTTTATGCTAGATGAAAGAACACATATTCATGTGCTCAATTTTGATTGTTGATGTGTGTGAAAGTCGTCAATATCCTAGCTTGAGGGAACACAATGTTTCTTTTCAGTTGGTGGCTGCACTACATACATTTATTGGGAGGTACTAGTCCCAACTCGTTTTTACTGTGAAAACAGCATGAAATTCAAACTGGCACTATGAAACAATCTTAGAAATAGGAGTAACTCTTTCCATTGCTACCCATTCCCTTTATGCTAGTTGAATGAACACCTCTACACCTGCTCAATTCTGAGAGTTCAATATGTGTGAGAGCCATCAATCACCTATCTTGTTGGGAACACACAGTTTGTTTTGAGTAGGGAACTACACTACATACATATATATGGGGAGGTACAAGCTCCAAGTCCATTTTACAGTGAAAACTTCATGAACATTAAAACTGCACTAGGAAACATACTGAGAAATCAGATTAAGTGTTTTTTCTGCTACCCATTCCCCTTATGCTAGATGAACGAATGCCTCTCCAAATGCTCAATTATTACAGTTGAATGTGTGTTAAAGCTATCACCTAGCTTGTTCAGAATACACAGTTAGTTTTGAGTGGGGAAGAACAGTACACGTATATATATATATTTATGGGGTGGTTCTAGCTTCAACTCCGTTTTACAGGGAAAATTTCATGAAATTCTAACTGGCTGTAGGAAAGATATAGAGAAATCACAGTAAGTGTTTCCAGTGCTACACATTTCCTTTATGCTTGATGAATGAATACCTCTCCACATGCTCAATTCTGGTAGTTGAATGTATGTGAAAGCCTCCAATCACTTAGCTTGTGGGAACACAAAGATTCTTTTCAGTGTGGAGCTGCACTACTTACATAGATATGGGTTCTACTAGCTCCAACTTGGTTTTATTTTGAAAACTGCATGATATTTAAACAGGCACAAGGAAGCATACCAAGAAATCAGACTAAGTCATTCTACTGCTAACCATTCTCTTTATAATTGATGAAAGAACGCCTCTCCATATGCTCATTTCTGAGAGTTGAATGTGTGTGAAAGTCATCAATCACATACCTTGTTGGGAACACACAGTTTTGTGTGGGGTACTACAGTACATACATACATATTGGGAGGTACTAGCTCCAACTCGATTTTACAGTGAAAACTGCATGAACTTCAAACCAGTACTAGGAAACATACTGAGAAACTAGAGAAAGTGTTTCTACTGCAACCCATTCCCTTTATGCTAGATGAACGAATGTCTCTCCACATGCTAAATTCTGAGACTTGAATTTGTGTGAAATCCCTTAATCACCTAGCTTGTTGGGAACACAAAGTTTCTTTTCAGTGGGAAAATGCACTATTTACATATACATGGGGATGTACTAGCTCCAACTCGGTTTCACAGTGAAAACTGCATGAACTTCAAAATAGCACTAGCAAACATACTGAGTAATCAGAGTAAGTGTTTACAGTGCTACCCATTCCCTTTATGCTAGATGAAGGACTACCTATCCATGTGCTCAATTAAGAGAGTTGAATGTGTGTCAAAGCTGTCAATTACCTAGCTTGTTGGGAACACACTCTTTTAAGTGGGGTATTACCCTACATACATATATATTGGTAGGTACTAGCTCCATTTCGGTTTTACAGTGAAAACTGCATGAACTTCAAACAGGCACTAAGAAAAATACCGAGGAACCAGAGATAGTGTTTCTACTGCAACCCATTCTATTTATGCTAGAGGAACGAATGTCTGTCCACATGCTCAATTCTGAGAGTTACGCATGTATGAAAGCCATCAATCCGCTAGCTTGTTGGGAGCACACAGTTTATTTGGGCATGAAACTTCAATACATACATATATATTGGGAGGCACTAGCTCCAACTCAGTTTCACAGTGAAAACTGCATGAAATTCAAACCATCACTAGGAAACATACTGTGAATCCAGAGTTAGAGTTTCTACTGAAACCCATTCCACTTATGCCAGATAAACGAACGTCTCTCTACATGCTCAATTCTGAGAGTTAACTGTGTGTGAAAGCCAAGAATCTTCTAGCTTGTTGGAAACACACAGACCTTTTGAGAGTGAAACTACACTACCTACATGTATATGGGGATTTATAGCTCCAAAGCGGTTTTACAGTTAAAACTGCATGAATTTCAAACTGGCAATAGGGAACTTACTGAGAGACAAAAGTTCGTGTTTCTACTGCAAACCATTCCCTTTATGCCAGATGAATGAAAGTCTTTCCATATGCTCAATTTTGAGAGTTATGTGTGTGTGATTGTCGTCAAGGTTATAGCTTGTTGGGATCACACAGCTTCTTTTGAGAGTGAAAACACACTACGTACATATATATGTGGAGGCAGAAGATATACCTCGGTTTTAGAGTGGAAACAGCATGAATTTTAAATGGTTACTGGGAAACATACTGATAAACCAGAGATTGTGTTTATACTGCAACCCATTTACTTTATGTTAAATGAACGAAAGTCTCTCCACATGCTAAATTCTGAGAGTTAAGTGTGTGTGAAACAAGTCAATTTGCTAGCCTGTTTGGAAAACACAGTTTCTTGTGAGTGAAACTACACTACATTTATATATATGGGGAGGCACTAGATCCAACTAGGTTTTACAGTGAAAACTACATGAACTTCAAACCGGCAGTAGGAAGCATACTGAAAAAGCAGAGGTAGTGTTTCTACTGCAAAGTATTCCATTTATACTACATGAACAAATGTCTCTCCACATGCTCAATTCTGAGAGTTAAGTGTGTGTGAAAGCCCTCAATTTCCTAGCTTCTTGGGAACACACAGTTAGTGTTGAGACTGAAATTACACTAAATACATAATATGGGGAGGCACAAACTCCAACACGATTTTACAGTGAAAACTGCATGAACTTCAAACTGGCACTAGGAAACTTATTGAGATTCCAGTTTTAATGTTTCTACTGCAACTGATTACATTTTTGCCAGATGAACGAACATCTCTCCACATACTTAATTCTTGGAGTTAAGTGTGTGTGAAAGCCATTAATTTCCTGGATTGTTGGGAACACACAGTTTCTTTAGAGTGTGAACTACAGTACATACATATATATGGGGACGGACTTGATCCAACTCAGTTTTACTGTGAATACTGCATGAAAATCAAACTGGCACTAGGAAACATACTGAGAAACCAGAGTGAGTGTTTCTACTGCAACCCATTCTATTATGCCAGATGAATGAACGTCTCTTCACATGCTGAATTCTGAGAGATAAGTGTTTGTGAAATCCATCAATCTCTGAGCTTGTTGGGAAAACACAGTTTGTTTTGAGAATGAAACTACACTACATGCATATACATTGGGAGGAACAAGCTCTAACTCAATTTTACAGAGAAAACTGCATGAACTTCAAACTGACACTAGGAATCATACCGAGAAACCAGAGTTAGTGTTTGTACAGAAACCCATCCTCTTTAAGGTAGATGAGCAAGGGTGTCTCACCAGCTCAATTCTGAGATTTAAGTACGTGTGAAATCCGACAATCTGCTAGCTTGTTGCGAACACACAGTTTGTTTTGAGAGTGAAAATAGACTACAAACATGTATATGGGGGAGTCCTATTTCCAAATCTGTTTTACACTGACAACTGCATGAACTAAAAAACAGCACTAGGAAACATACTGAGAGACCAGAGTTCCTGTTTCTACTGCCACCCATTCCCTTTATGCTAGATGAACCAAAATCTCTCCACATGATCAATTCTGAGGGTTAAGTGTGTGTTAAAATTGTCAGTCTCCGAGCTTGTTGGGAACACACAGTTTGTTCTGAGACTGAAATTACAATACAAACATAATGAGGGGGGCAAGCTCCCACCCGGTTTTAAAGTGAAAACTCCATGAACTTCACACAGGAACTAGTAAACCTAATGAGAGACCAGAAATATTGCTCCTAATGCATCCCATTCCATTTATGCTAGATGAACGAATGTCTCACTACATGCTCAATTCTGAGAGTTAAGTGTGTGTGAAAGCTGTCAATCTCTTAGCTTTTTGGGAACACACCATTACTATTGGGAATGAAACAACACTGCATACATAATATGGAAGGGACAAGCTCCAAATCGGGTTTACAGTGAAAACTGCATGAACTTCAAAGCGGCACTAGGAAACATACTGAGAAAGCAGAGTTATTGTTTCGACTGCAACCCATTCCATTTATTTTCGATAAATGAACATCTGTCCTCAAGTTTAATTCTGATAGTTAACTGTGTGTGTGTGAAACCTGCCAATCTCCTAGCTTGTTGGGAACACTCAGTTTCTTCTGAGGGTGAAACTACACTACATAAATAATATGGGGAAGCGCAAACTCCAAATTGATTTTAAAGTGAAAACTGCATGAATTTCAAACCGGCACTAGGAAACATACTGAGAGAGAGTTAGTGTTTCTACTGCAAACCATTTCCTTTATGCAAGATGAACGAAAGTCTCTCCACATGCTCAAATCTCAGAGTTAAGTGTGTAGGAAAGCTGTCAATCTGCTAGCTTATTGGGAATGCACAGTTTATTCTGAGAGTGAAACTACACTACATACTTATATATGGGGAGGCAATAGCTCCATCTCGTTTTTTCAGTGAAAACTGCATGAACTTCTAACTGGCACTAGGAAACATACTGAGAAACCAGAGTTTGTGTTTCTACAGATACCTGTTCCACTATGGCAGATGAACACACATCTCTCCACATGCTCAATTCTGAGAGTTTAGTGTGTGTGAAAGCTGTCAATATCCTAGCTTGTAAAAAACACACAGTTTCTTTTGAGAGTGAAAATACACTACATACATATATATTTGGATGCAGAATCTACTACTTGGTTTTACAGTAGAATATGCACGAAATTCAAACCGGCATTAGGAAACATACTGAGAAACCAGAGTAAGTGTTTCTACTGCAACCCATTCCCTTTAAGCTAGATGCACGAAACTCTCTCCACATGCTCAATTCTGAGAGTTTAGTGTATGTTAAAGCCATTAATTTGCTAGCTTGTTGGGAAAACACAGTTTCTTGTTAGTTGATCTACACTAAATTCATATATATGTGGAGGAAGTAGCTACAACTTGGTTTTACAGTAAAAACTGAATAAACTTCAAACCTCCACTAGGAAACTTACTGGGAAAACAGAGGTGTTGTTTTACTGCAACCCATTCCATTTAGGCTAGATGAATGAAAGTCTCTTGACATGTTCAAACCTGAGACTTAAGTGTGTGTGAATGCCGTTAATCTGCCTGCTTCTTGGGAACACACATTTCCTTATGAGGGTGAAACTACACTACATACATATATATGGTGGATTTCTACCTCCAAATGGGTTTTACATTGAAACAGCATGTACTACAAACGAGCACTAGGAAACATGCTGAGAGATCAATGGTTGTGTTTCTACTGCCACCCATTCCCTTTATGCTAGATGAACGGACGTCTCTCCACATGCACAATTCTGAGAGTTAAGAGTGTGTGAAAGCCATCAATCTCTTATCTTGCTGCAAACACACTGTTACTAAGAGACTGAATCTACACTACGTACATAATATGGGCAGTTACTAGCTCAAACTCGGTTTTACAGTGAAAATTTCATGAAATTCTAACTAGCACTAAGAAACATACCGACAAATCAGAGTAACTGATTACAGTCCTTAATATTCCCTTTTGCTAGATGAATGAATGTCTCTACACCTACTCAAATCTCAGAGTTCAATGTGTGTGAAAGATGTCAATCACCTAGCTTGATGGGAACACAAAGTTTGTTTTGAGTGGGGAATTACACTACATATATTTATATGGGAAAGTACTAGATTCAACATGGTTTACAGTGAAAAATGCATGACTTTCAAATCGGCACAGGGATACAAATTGAGAAATCATAGTAAGTGTTTCCAGTTCTATTCATACCCTTCATGCTAGATGAGCGAATGCTTCCCCAGGTGCTCAATTCTGAGAGTTGCATGTGTGTGACAACAATCAATCAGCTTGCTTGTTGGGAATACACAGTTTGATTTGCGTGGGGAACTACACTAAATAAAAACATTTTTGAAAATTAACTCCAACATGGCTTTACAGTGAAAAATGCATGAACTTCAAACTGGCTTTAGGAAACATACTGAGAAATCAGAGTTAGTTTTTCTATTGCTACCCTTTCCCTTTATGATAGATTAATGAACGCCTCTCTGCATGCTCAATTCTGAGAACTGAATGTGTGTGAAAGCCAACAATCAATAGCTTGATGGGAACACAAGGATTCTTTTCAGTGGGGAAATGCACTACATACATATATATGGGGAGGTACTAGCTCCAAATAGGTTTTACACTAAAAACTGCATGAACTTCAAACTGGCACAAGCAAACATACTGAGAATTCAGAGCAAGTGTATCAACTGCTATCAATTATGTTTATGCTAGATGAACGACCACATCTCTATATGCTCAATTATGAGTGTTGAATGTGTGTGAAAGCCGTCAGTATCCTAGCTTGAAGAAACACAATGTTTCTTTTCAGTTGGGTGCTGCACTTCATAGATATATATGGAGAGGTACTAGCTACAACCCAGTTTTACAGTGAAAACTGCATAAACTTCAAACTGACACTAGGAAACATATTGAGAAATCAGGGTTAGTGTTTGTACTGCTAACCTTTCCATTTAAGCTAGATGAAGGAACACTTCTTTACCTACTCAATGAAGAGAGTTCAATGTGTGTGAAAGCCATCAATCACCTGACTTGTTGGGAACACACTGTTTGTTTTGAGTGGTTAACTGCACTACATATATATATATATATATGTTGGGATGTACTATCTCCACCTCTATTTTACAGTGAAAACTGCATGACAGTCAAACTGGCACTAAGAAACATACTGAGAAATCAGAGTAATTGTTTACAGTGCTACCCATTCACTTTATGCTGGATGAATGAATGCATCTATTCCTGCTCAATTCTGAGAGTTGAGTGTGTGAGAAATCATCAAAAGTCAAGCTTGTTGGCAACACACACTTTGTTTCCACTGGTGAACTACACTACATACATATATATGGGGTGGTAATAGCTCCAACTCTGTTTTACACTGAAAAATTTATGAAATTCAAACAGGCACTAGGAAACATACTGAGAAATCACTGTAAGTGTTTTTTTAAACTTTTTTATTGATTTATAATCATTTTAAAATGTTGTGTCAAATTCCAGTGTTCAGCACAATTTTTCAGTCATTCATGGACATATACACACTCATTGCCACAATTTTTTTCTCTGGGCACAGTAAGTGTTTCTAATACTACCCATTCCCTCTATGCTAGGTGAATGAACACTCTACACCTGCTCAATTCTGACAGTTCAATGTGTGTTAAAGCTGTTAATCACTTAGCTTATTAGGAACAACAGATTATTTTCAGTGGGGAAATACACTACTTACATATATATGGGGATGCACAAGCTGCAACTTGGTTTTACAGTGAAAACTGCATGAATTTCAAATCAGCACTGGGAAACATACTGGGAAACCAGAGTAAGTGTTTCTATTGTTACCCATTCCTTTTATACTAGATGAACGAATGCCTCTACACCTGCTTAACTCTGAGAAGTTCCTGTGTGTGAAAACCATCAATCACCTAGCTTGTTGGGAAAACACACTTTGTTTTGATAGGGTACTACACTTCATAGATATATAAGGGTAGATACTAGCTCCAACTCGGTTTTACCATGGAATTGCATGAACTTCAAACTGGCACTAGTAAACATACAGATAAATGAGAGCAATTGTTTACAGTGCTAACCATTCCCTTTATGCTAGATGAACGAATGCCTCTACACCTGCTCAATTCTGAGAGTTCAATGTGTGTAAAATTCATCAAACACCTATCTTGTTGGGAACACACAGTTTGTTTCCAGTGGGGAACTACACTACATAAATATATATGGGGAGGTACTAGCTCCAACTCGATTTTGCAGTGAAAAATTCATGAAATTCTAACTGGCACTATGAAACATACTGACAATCCAGAATAAGTGTTTACACTGCTACCCATTCCTTTATGCTAGATGAATGAATACCTCTACACCTACTCAATTCTGAGTTCATTGTTTGTGAAAGCTGTCAATCACATAGCTTGCTGGGAACACACAGTTTATTTTGAGTGGGAAAAAACACTAAATATATGTATATATGGATTTACTAGCTCCAACTCGGTTTTACAGTGAAAACTGCATGAGGTTCAAACTGGCACTAGAATACATACAGAAAAATCAGTGTAAGTGATTCAGGGCTAACCATCCTCTTTAAGCTAGATAAACAAATGCCTCTACACCTGCTCAATTGTGAGAGATCAATATGTCTAAAAGTCGTCAGTCACTTCGCTTGTTGGGAATACAAAGTTTGTTTTGAGTAAGGAACTACGCTACATACATATATATGGGGAGTTACTAGATTCAACTCGATTTTACTGTGAAAACTGCATGAACTTCAACCCGCACTTGGAAAAATACTGAGAAATCAGAGTAAGTGTTTATACTGATAACCAATCCCTTTATGCTAGATGAATGAACGCCTTTTCACATGCTCAATTCTGAGAGTTGAAAGTGTGTGAAAGCTGTAACATAGCTTGTTGGAAAAACAGAGTTTATTTTGAGTAGGAAACTATACTTCATACATATATATATGGGGAGGTACAGGCTACAACTCGATTTTACAGTGAAAAGTGGATGAAATTCAAACCGAAACTAGGAAACATACTGACAAATCAGAGTAAGTGTTTCTACTGCTACCCATCCCATTTTTGCCTAATGAACGAGCGCCTCTACACCTTCTCAATTCTGAGAGTTGAATGTGTGAAAGCCATCCATCACCAAGCTTTTTGAAACGCAAAGTTTGTTTTGAGTGGGGAAATACGCTACATACATATATATAGGGAGGTAACAGCTCCAACTCGGGTTTACTGTAAAAACTGCATGAATTTCAAACCAGGACTAGGAAACAAACTGAGAAATCAGAGTAAGTGTTTCTACACTACCCATTCCCTTTATGCTAGATGAATGAATGCCTCTACACTTGCTCTATTCTGAGAGTTCATTGTGTGTGAAAGCCATCCATTACATAGCCTGTAGGGAATACACAGATTGTTTTGAGTGGGGAACTACACTACATAAATATATATGGGTTTGTGCTATCTGGAACTCTGTTTACTGTGATAATTGCATGAATTTCATACTGGCACTATGAAACATACTGAGAAATCAGAGTAAGTGTTTCTTTGTTACCCATTCCCTTTATGCTAGATGAATGAACACTTCTACACCTGCTCAATACTGAAAGTTTAATGTATGTCAAAACCATCAATCACCTAGCTTGTTGGGAACATACACTTTGTTTTGAATGGGGAACTACACTACATACATATATATTTGTGTAGATACTAGCTCCAACTCGGTTTTACAGTGAAAATTGCATGAACTTCAAACAGGCACTAGGAAACATACTGAGAAAACAGAGTAAGTGTTTCTACTGCTAACCATTTTCTTTATGCTAGATGAATGAACGCTTCTCCACATGATCATGTCTGAGATTTGAATCTGTGTGAACGCCATCAACCACCTACATTTTGGGAACAGACAGTTACTTTTGAGTTGGGAACTATAATACATACAAATAAATGGGGATGTACTAACTCCAACTCTGTTTTATAGTGAAAACTGCATGAACTTCAATCTGGCAGTAAGAAACATACTGAGATTTCAGAGTAAGTGTTTCTACTGCTACCCATTCCCTTTATGCTACATGAGAAAACGCCTGTCCACATGCTAAGTTGTGAGAGTTGAATGTGTGTGAAATGCATTAATCAATGAGCTTGTTAGGAAAATGTAGTTTTTTTGAGTGGGAACAACACTACATACATATATATGGGAAGACACTTGCTGCAAATTGGTTTTACAATGAAAACTGCATGAACGTCCAATTGGCACTAGGAAACTAACTGAGAAGTCAGAGTAAGTGTTTCTATTGCTTCCCATTCAACTTATGCTAGATGAACGAACGCCTCTAGACCTGCTCAATGTTGTGAGTTGAATGTGCAGAAAACCATTCATCACCTAACTTGTTGGGAACACACAGTTTGTATTTAGTGGGGAAATACACAACATAAATATATATTGAGGGATACTAGCTCATAATCGGTTTTACAGAGAAAATTTCATGAATTTCTAACCAGTAATAGGATTCATACTGAGAAATCACACTAAGTGTTTCTACTGCTAACAATTCCCTTTATACAAGAAGAATGAATGCCTGTCAACATGCTCACATCTGAGAGTTCAACGTGTGTGAAAGCTGTCAAACACCTAGCTTGTTGGGAAAACAGAGATTTTTCCAGTGGGGAACTACACTACATACATATATATGGGGAGGTACATGCTCCAAACTGGTTTTACGGTGAAAAATGTATGAACTTCTAACTGGCACTAGGAAACGTACTGAGAAATCAGAGTAAGTGATTATACTGATAACCATTCCCTATATGCTAGAAAAACGAATGCCTATACACCTCCTTAGTTCTGAGAGTTGTATGTGTGTGAAAGCTATCCATCACCTAGCTTTTTGGGAACACACAGTTTGTTTTGATTGGGGAACTACACTACATACATATAATATATGGGCATGTACTAGTTCCATCTCAGTTTTACAATGAAAACTGCATGAACTTCAAACCGGCACTAGGAAACACACTGAGAAATCAGAGAAACTTTTACACTGCTACCCATTCCCTTAATGCTAGATGAATGAATGCCTCTACACCTGCTTATTCTGAGAGTTCAATGTGTTTGAAATCCGTCAAACATCAAGCTTGTTGGGAACACATAGTTTGTTTCCATTGGGGAACTACACTACATACATATATATGTGAGGTATTAGCTTCAATATGGTTTTACATTGAAAACTGCATGAACTTCAAACCGGCACTAGGAAACGTTTTGAGAAATCAGAGTAAGTGTTTCTACTGCTACCCATTCCATTTATGATAGATGAATGAACAATTCTCCACGTGCTAAATTCTGAGGCTTGAATTTGTGTGAAATCCCATAATCACCTAGCTTGTTGGGAACACAAATTTCTTTTCAGTGGGGAAATGCACTATTTACATATACATGGGGATGTACTAGCTCCAACTCGGTTTCACAGTGAAAACTGCATGAACTTCAAAATAGCACTAGCAAACTTACTGAGTAATCAGAATAAGTGTTTACAGTGCTACCCATTCCCTTTATGCTAGATGAAGGACTACCTATCCATATGCTCAATTAAGAGAGTTGAATGTGTGTCAAAGCTGTCAATTACCTAGCGTGTTGGGAACACACTGTTTTAAGTGGGGTATTACCCTACATACATATATATTGGTAGGTACTAGCTCCATTTCGGTTTTACAGTGAAAAGTGCATGAACTTCAAACCAGCAAAAGGAAACATATTGAGAAATCAGCGTTTGTACTTTTACCCATTCCCTTTATGCTAGATGAAAGAATGCCTCTCCCCATGCTCAATTCAGAGACATCACTGTGTGTGAAATCCATTAGTCAACTAGCTTGTTTGGAACGCAAAGTTTCTGTTCAGTGAGGAAATGCACTATTTACATATACATGGGTAGGTACTAGCTCCAACTAGGTTTTACAGTGAAAACTGCAGGAACTTCAAACTGGCACTAGCCAACATCCTGAGAAATCAGAGTAAGTGTTTTCAGGGCTAACCTTTCCCTTTATGCTAAAAGAATGAACGACTCTACACTTGCTCAATTCTGAGAGTTGAATGTGTGTGAAAGCCATCAATCATCAATCTTGTTGTGAACACAGTTTCTTTTGAGTGGGGAACTTCACAACATACTTATATATGGGGATGTACTAGCTTCAACTCGGTATTCAGTGAAAAGTGCATGAACGTCAAAATGGCACTAGGAATCATATTGAGAAATCAGAGTAAATGTTTTCAGTGTTACTCATTCCCTTTATGCTAGATGAAAGAATGCCTGTACACGTGCTCAATTCTGAGATATCAATGTGTGTGAAGGGAGCCATCAATTGTCTAGCTTGTTGGAACACGTACTTTATTTTGTGTAGGGAACTACACTGCGTACATATATATGGGGAAGTGCTACCTCCAACTCGGTTTTACAGTGAAAACTACATGAACTTCATACCGGCATTAGGAAACATACTGAGAAATCAGAGTAAGTGTTGCTACTGTTATCCATTCCCTTTATGCTAGATCAATGAACGCCTTTCCACACGCTCAATTCTGAGAGTAGAGTTTGTGTGAAAGCCATCCACCAGTGAAATTGTTGATAACACAGAATTTCCTTCAGTGGGGAACTATGCTACATAGCTATGAATGAGGAGGTACTGACTCCAACTTGGTTTTACACTGAAAAAATCATGAACTGAAAACAGGCACTAAGAAACATTCTGAGAAATCAGACAATGTGTTTCTATTGTTAACCATTTCAGTTATGCTAGATGAATGAACGCCTCTCCACATGCTCAATTCTGAGTGTGAAAGCCATCAATCAACTAGCTTTTTGGGAACACAGAGATTTTTTCATGGGGAACAACACTACATACATATTTCTGGGAGGTACTGGCTCCCAGTCAGTTTGAAGGTGAAAATAGCATGAACTTTCAACGGGCACTTGGAATCATACTGAGAAATCAGAGTAAGAATTTCTAGTGCTTCACTTTCCCTTTATGCTAGATCAATGAATTCCTCTCTACGTGCTCAATTCTGAGAGTTGAATGTTTTTGTACACCGTTCATCTCCTAGCTTGTTTGGATCACAGAGATTGTTTGATTCACTAACTATGCTACATACATATCTATGGGGAGATACTAGCTCCAAGTCTGTTTTACAGTGAAAACAGCATGAATGCCAAGTGGCATTATGAATTATATGAGAAATAAGAGTAGGTGTTTCTAGTGCTACCCATTTGCTTTATGCTAGATGAACAAACTCCTCTCCATGTGCTCAATTCAGAGAGTTGAATTTGTGTGAAAACCGTCCATCAACTAGCTTGTTGAGAACACAGAATTCCCTTCCATGGGGAAGTATGCTACATAGCTATGTACTTGTAGGCACCAGCTCCAACTCAGTTTTAAGCTGAAAACAGGATGAACAGAAAACAGGCTCTAGGAAGCATCCTGAGAAGTCAGAGTTTCTGTTTCCAGTGCTACCCATTCCCTTTATGCTAGAAGAATGTAGGCCTCTCCACATGCTCGATTCTGATAGTTGAATGTGTGTGAAAGCCTCCCATCTCCTAGCTTCTTTGGAACACAGAGTATCTTTCATTGAGGAACTATGTTACATACATATCTATGGGGAGGTACTAGCTCTACTCAGTTTTACAGTAAAAACAGCATGAACTCAAACTGGCATTAGGAAATATAAGAGAAATCAGAGTAGGTGTTCCTTGTGCTACCCATTCCCTTTATGTGAGATGAAGGAACGCCTCTCCACAGGTTCAATTCTGAGAGTTCAATGTGTGTATATATCTTCCATTTCCTGTCTTGTTGGGAACACAGAGTTTCTGCAAGTGGGGAAATAAACTACATGCTTATCAAGGATTAGGTACTAGCTTCTACTCAGTTTTACACTCAAAACAGCATGAACTTAAAACCAGCACAAGGAAACATACTGAGAATTCACATTAAGTGTTTCTAGTGCTACCCATTCCCTTTATGCTAGATGAACAAACGCCTCTCTACATGCTCTGTTCTGAGACTTGAATGTGTGTGAAACCAATCAATCACCTAACTTGTTGTGAACACAGAATTTTTTTCAGTGGGGAACTATGCTACATAGCTATGTATGAGGAGTTACTGGATTCAAATTGGTTTTACAGTGAAAAAGCATGAATTGAAAACAGGCACTTGGAAAAAGTCTGAGAACTCAGAAAAAGTGTTTCTAGTATTAGCCATTCCATTTATGCTAGATGAACGCCCATACACATGCTCCATTCTGAGAGTTGAATGTGTTGAAAGCCATCAATCACCTATCTTGTTGGGAACACAGAGTTTCATTCATTGGGGAACTACACTACATACATATCTATTGGGAGGTAAGAGCTCCCAGTCAGTTTGACAGTGAAAATAGCATGAATTTCTAATGGGCACTTGGAAAAATACTGAGAAATCAGAGTAAGAAATTCTAGTGCTACCAATTCCCTTTATGCTAGATGAATGAACTCCTCTCCAAGTGCTTAACTCTGAGTGTTGAATGTGTGTGAAAGCCTTTCATTTTCTTACTTGTTCAGAACACAGAGTTTCTTTGAGTGGGGAATAACGCTACATACATATCTATGGGAAGGTACAAACTACAAGTTGGCTTTACATTGAAAACAGGATGAACTTCAAACAGGCACTAGGAAACATACTAAGAAATCAGAGTAGGTGTTTCAGGTGCTACTCATTCCCTTTATGCTAGATAAACGTACGTCTCTCCACACCATCAAATCTGAGAGTTTAATATGTGTGAAATCTGTCAATTTCCTTGCTTTTTGAGAAGATTTTCTTTGAGAGGGGAACTACACTAAATACATATCTATGGGGAGGTGCTAGCTACAAGTCAGTTATACAGTGAAAACACCCTGAATATCAAACCAGCACTAGGAAACATACTGAGAATTCAGAGAAGGTGTTTCCAGTGCTACCCATTCCTTTATGCTAAATGAATGAATGACACTACAGATGCTCAATTCTGAGAATTGAATTTGTGTGAAAGTCATCAATCACCTAGGTTGTTGGGAACACAGAGTGTCTTAGAGTGGAATGGTACAGTACATATATATCAAAGAGGAGGTACTAGCTCCAACTCAGTTTTACACTGAAAACTGCATGAACTGAAAACTGACACTAGGAAACAGAGAACTCATAGTAATTGCTCCTAGGCTACAAATTCCCTTAATGTTAGAGGAACGAATACCCCTCCACACACTCAATTCCAAGAGTTGAATGTGCTTGAAAGCTGTACACCAGCTAGCTTGTAGGAACACAAGTTTTCCTTCAGTAAGGTACTATGCAACACTGATATGTATGGGTAGGCACTAGCTCCTCCTCCATTTTACACTGAAACCAGCATGAGAAGAAAACCAGCACTTGAAAACATAATGAGAAATCAGAGAAAGTGTTTCTAGTGCTACACTTTCCCTTTATACCAGATGAAAGAACACATCTCCACATGCTCAATTCTGAAAGTTGTATGAGTTTGAAAGCCATCCATCAGCTAGCTTGTAGGAAACACACGGTTGCCTTCAGTGGGGAACTATGCAACATTGATATGTATAAGCAGGCACTAGCTCCTACTTGGTTTTACACTGAAAACAGCATGAAAAGAAAACCGGCACTTGAAAACATACTGAGAAATCAAAGAAAGTGTTTCTAGTGCTACACTTTCCCTTTATGCTAGATGAAGGAACGCCTCACCACATGCTCAATTCTGAGAGTAGAATTTGTGTGAAAGCCATCCATCAGTGAGCTTGTTGGTAACACCGAATTCCCTCAGTGGAGAACTATGCTACATAGCTATGTATGATGAGGTACTGGCTCCAACTTGGTTTTACACTGAAAAAAGCATGAACTGAAAACAGGCATTAGGAAACATTCTGAGAAATCAGAGACAGTGTTTCTAGTGTTAGCCATTGAATTTATGCTAGATGAACAAACGCTACTATACACACTCAATTCTGAGATTTCAATGTGTGTGAAAGCCATCCATCACCTAGCTTGTAGCGAACACAGAGTTGCTTTCATTGTGAAACAACACTAGATACATATCTATTGGGAGGTAATAGCTCCCAGTCGTTTTGACAATGAAAATAGCATGAACTTCATATGGGCACTTGAAAACATACTGAGAAATCAGAGTAAGAATTTCTAGTGCTACCCTTTCCCTTTATGCTAGATGAATTAACTCCTCTCCACATGCTCAACTCTGATAGTTGGATGTGTGTGACAGCCTTCCATTTTCTAACTTGTTGGAACACAGAGTCTCTTTGAGTTGGGGACTATGCTACAAACATCTATAGGGAGGTACTAACTACAAGTTCTTTTACATTGAAAACAGAATGAACTTCAAACCAGCACTAGGAAACTTACTGAGAAATCAGAGTAGGTGTTTCTAGTGCTACCCATTCCATTTATGCTAGATGAATGAATGACTCGCATCATGCTCAATTCCGAGAGTTGAAATTGTCAAAAACTGTCCACCAGCTTGCTTGTTGTCAGCACAGAATTTCTTTCAGTTGGGAACAATTCTTCATACATATCTATGAGGAGGTACTAGCTCCAACAACTGAAAACCACATTAACAGAACACCAGCACAGGGAAACATACTGAGAAACCCAAGTAAGTGTTTCTAGTGCTATCCATTCCCTTAATGCTAGATGAATGAATGCCTCTATGCATGCTTAATTCTGAGGGTTGAATGAGTGTGAAAGCCATTAATCACCTAGTTGTTGGGAACACAGATTTTCTTTGAGTGTGGAACTACATGTCATACATATCTATGGAGAGGTAGTAACTCCAAGTAGTTTTTATACTGTAATCAGCATGAAATGAAAACCAACACTCAGAAACATACTGAGAGTTTAGAGTAAATGTTTCTATTGCTAACCATTACCTTTATGCTAGATGAATGAACACCTCTCCACATGCTCTATTGTGAGAGTTGAATGTGTGTGAAAACCATCCATCTCCTATCTTTTTGGGAACACATGATTTCCTATATGGAGAACTATGCTACCTATATATCTATGGGGAGGTACTAGCTCCAAGTACGTTTTACATTGAGAGCAGCATTAAATGGAAACCAGCAGTAGGAGTCATGCTGAGAATTCAGAGTAAGTGTTTCTAAAGTTACCCATCCCCTTTATGCTAAATGAATGAACCCCTGTCCACATGTTCAATTCTGAGGGTTGAATGTGTGTAAAAGCCGCTCATCTCCTAGCTGGTTGGGAACAAAGAATTTCTTTGAGTGGAGAACTATGCTACATACATAGCTATAGGGAGGTACTAGCTCCAAGTCGACTTTACAAGGAAAAGAACATAGAATTCAAACCGGCACTAGAAACATGCTGAGAAATCAGAGTAAGTATTTCTAGTGCTACCCATTCTCTTTATGCTAGATGAGCGAATGCCTCTCTGCATGTTCAATTCTGAGATTTGAATGTGTGTTAAAGCCATCCATCTTTTTGCTTGTTGGGAACACACAGTTTCCTTGAGTGAGGCACTATACTACATAAATATCTATGGGGAGGTACTAGCTCTAACTCAGTTTTACAGTGAAAACTGCATGAACTTCAAACCGGCACCAGAAAACAAACTGAGAAATCAGAGTAAGTGTTTCTATTGCTGCCTATTCCCATTATGCTAGATGAAGGACCGCCTCACCAGATGCTGAATTCTGAGAGTTGAATGAGTGTGAAAGCCGTAAATCACCTCGGTTTTTGGGAACACACATTTTATTTTGAGTGGGAAAGTACACTACATATATATATATATATATATAGGGAGGTACTAGCGCCAACTCAGTTTTACAGTGAAAAACTGCATGAAATTCAGACCGGCTCTAGGAAACATACTGATAAATCAGAGTATGTGTTTATACTGCTACAAATTCCCTTTATGCTATATGAATGAACGCCTCTCCAGATGCTCATTTCTGAGAGTTGACTGTGTGTGAAAGCCATCAATCCCCTAGCTTGTCGGGAACACAGTTCTTTTTAGTGGGAAACTACACTACATACATATATATGGGAAGGTACTAGCTCTAACTCAGTTTTACAGTGAAAACTGCATGAACTTCACATTGGCACTAGGAAACACACTGAGAAATCAGAGTAAGTGTTTCTACTGCTACACATTGCCTTTATGCTAGATGAAAGAACTCCTCACCATATGCTAATTTATTAGATTTGAATGTATGAAGCCATCAATCACCTAGCTTGTTGGGAACACACAATTTCTTTTGAGTGGGGAACTATGCTTCATACATATATATGGGGAGGTATTAGCAATAAATTGGTTTTACAGTGAAAACTGCATGAACATCAAACTGGCACTAGAAAACATAATGAGAAATCAGAGAAATTTTTTATGGTTCTACCTATCCCCTTTATGGCAGATGAAAGAATGCCTCTTCACATGCTCAATTCTGAGAGTAGAATGTGTGTGAAAGCCATTAATCACTTATCTTTTTGGGAACAAGAGTTTATTTGAGTTGGGATCTATGCTAATTACATGTCTATTTTTTTAGGTATTAGCTCCAACTTGGTTTTACAGTGAAAACAGAATGAACTCTAAAATCGGCGCTAGGAAATATACTGAGAAATCAGAGTAATTGTTTCTAGTGGTACCCAATCCCTTTATGCTAGATGATCAAATGCCTCTTCACATACTCAATTTTGAGAGTACAATTTGTTTGAGAGCCTTCCATCAGCTTGCTTGTTGTTAAAACAAAATTTCCTTCATTGGGGAACTATGTTACATTGATATTTATGGGGTGACACTAACTCCAACTCGGTTTTACAATGAAAACAGCATGAACTTCAAATTGGCACTAGGAAGCATACTGAGAAACCAGAGTATGTGTTTCTAGTGCTACCCATTCCCTTTATGCTAGATGAATGAATGCCTCACCACATGCTCTATTCTGATAATTCAATGTGTGTGAAAGCCTTCCATATCCTATCTTTTTGGGAACACTGAATTTCCTTCAGTGGGGAACTATGCTACATGGGTATCAATGGGTAGGTACTAGCTCCAAGTCCATTTTACCCTGGAAACAGCATGAACTGAAAAACGGCACTAGGAAACATACTGAAAAACCAGAGTAATTGTTTCTCATTCTACCCATTTCCTTTATGCTAGATGACCAAAGGCCTCTTCACATGCTCAATTCTTAGAGTACAATGTGTGTGAAAGCCGTTAATCATCTATCTTGTTGGGAACAAGAGTTTCTCTGAGTTGGGATCTGCGCTACTTACATGTCTATTTTGTAGGTATTAGCTCTAACTCGGTTTTACACTGAAATCAGAATGAACTGTAAAATTGGCACTAGGAAACATACTGATATATCAGAGTATGTGTTTCTAGTACTACAAATTCCTTTTATGCTAGATGTACATATGCCACTCTGCACTCTCAATTCTGAGAGTTGAATGTGTGTGAAAGCTGTCCATCAATTAGCTTGTTGGGAAGACAAAGATTCTTTGAGCAGGGAACTATTCTACATACATATCTATGGGGAGGTACTAGCTCCGGGTCAGTTTTTCTGTGTAAACAACTTGAACTTTAGCCCGGCACTAGGAAACACACTGAGAAATCAGAGTAAGTGTTTCTAGTGCTAACCATACCCTTGATGCTAAATGAATGAAAGTCTCTTCACATGCCCAATACCAAGATTTGAATCTGTGTGAAAGCTTACCATCAGGTAGCTTGTTGGGAACACAGAATTTCCTTCAGTAGAGAACTAGTCTACATACATATCTTGGGAAAGGTACTACCTCCAACTCCATTTTACACTGTATACCACATGAACTGGAACCAGACACTAGGAAACGTACTGAGTAATCAGAGTAAGTGTTTCTACTGCTACCCATCCCCTTTATGCTAGATGAAAGAACACCTCTCCACATACTCAACTCTGAATGTAGAATGTGTGTGAAAGCCATCCATCTCCATGTTTGTTTGGAATACAGAGTTTCTTTCAGTGGGTAACTATGCTACATACAAATCTATGGGGATTTCATATATCAAACTCGGTTTTACAGTGAAAACACCATGAACTTCAAACTGGCACTAGGAAACATACTGAGATACCAGAGTAAGTGTTTCTAGTGCTACCCATTCCCTTTATGCTATATGATCAAACGCCTCTTCACATGCTCAATTCTGAGTGTACAATTTGTTTGAAAGCCATCCATCAGCTAGCTTGTTGTTAAAACAAAATTTTCTTCAGTGGGGTATTATATTACATAGATATATATGAGGTGGCACTAGCTCTGAGTCAGTTTTACACTGAAAAAAGGATGAACTTATAACCGGCACTAAGAAACACACTGAAAAATCAGAGAAATTGTTTCTAGTTTTACCCATTCCCTTTATGCTGTATGAACAAATGCCAATCTGCATGTTCATTTCTGAGATTTGAATGTGTGTGAAAGCAGTCAATCACCTAGCTTGTTGGGAACACAAAATTTCCTTCAGTGGGGAACTATGCTACTTTGATATGAACTGGGAGGCAAAAGCTCCAACTTGGGTTTATACTGAAAAAGATCTTGAACTGGAAACCAGCACTAGGAAACATACTGACAAATCACAGCAAGTGTTTATAGTACTACCCATTCCGTTTATGCTAGGTGAATGAACATATCTCCACGTGCTCAATTCTGAGAGTTGAATGTGTTGAAAGCAGTCCATCACCTAGCTTGTGGGAAATACAGAGTTTCTTTGAGTAGGGAACTATGCTACATACGTATCTATGAGGAGGTACTTGCTCCAACTCGGTTTTACAGAGAAAACTGCATGAACTTCAAGCCGGCACTAGGAAACAAAGACAGAAATCACAGTACGTGTTTCTAGTGCTACCCATTCACTTTATGCTAGATGAATGAACACCTCTTCACATGCTCAGTACCAAGAGCAGAATTTCTTTGAAAGGCGTCCATCAGCTATCTTGGTGGGAACATAGAGTTTCTGTAAGTAGGGAACTATGGTACAGAGATATGCATGACGTGGCACTAGCTCCAAGTCGGTTTTACTCTGAAAACAGAATGAACTAAAAACTGGCACTAGGAATCACACAGAGAAATCAAAGTAATTATTTCTAGTGTTTCCCATTCTCTTTATGCTAGATGAACAAACACCTCTCCACATGCTCAATTCTGAAAGTAGATGTGTGAGAAAGCCTTCTATATCCAAACTTGTTGGGAACACATAATTTGTTTCAGTGGGGATCTATGCTACATATGTATCTATGGGGAGGTACTAGCTCCAAGTCATTTTACTGTGAAAACAGCATGAACTTCAAACCGGCTGCAGAAAACATACTGAGAAATCAAAGTAAGTGTTTCTAGTGCTACCCATTCCCTAATTCTAGATGAACTAATGCCTATCCAGATGCTCAATTCTGAGTGTTGAATTAGTGTGAAAGACTTCCATCAAGTATCTTGCTGGGAAAACAGAATTTTCTTCACTGGGAAACTATGCTACATGGATATGTATGGGGAGGCACTAGCTCCAACTCGGTTTTAGAGTGAAAACAGCATAAACTTCAAACCAGCTCTAGGAAACATACTAAGAAATCAGAGTAAGTGTTTCTAGTGGCACCCATTCCTTTTAGGCTAGATGAATGAACGTCACTCTGTGCTCTCAAATCTGAGAGTTGAATGTGTGTGAAAGCTGTCCATCATCTAGCTTGTTGAGAACACAGAGTTTCTTTGAGTGTGGGACTATGCTACGTACATATCTATGGGGAGGTTCTAGCTCCAATTTGATTTTACTCTGAAAACTACATGAACTTCAAACTGGTACTGGGAAACATATTGAGAAATCAGAGTAAATGATTATATTGCTACCCATTTCCCTTTATTCTAGATGAATGAAAGCCTCTTCTCATACTGAATTCTGAGAGTTGAATTTGTGTGAAAACCTTCCTTCAGCTAGCTTACTGGGAACAGAGAATTTCCTTCAGTGGGGTACAATGCTACATACAATCTAGGGGGATGTACTACATGTAAGTGCATTTTACGCTGAAAACTGCATTTACCGGAACCCCATACTAGGAAACATACTGAGAAATCAGAGTAAGTGTTTCTAGTGCTACCCATTCCTTTTATGCTAGATGAATGAATGCTTCATCACATGCTCTATTCTGAGAGTTGAATGTGTGTAAAAGCCATCAATCACCTAGCTTGTTGGGAACATAGAGTTTCTTTGAGTTGTGAAATAAGCTACATACTTGTATATTGGTAGGTACTAGCTGCAACTCGGTTTTACAGTGGAGACAGCATGAACTGCAAAACGGCACTAGGAACATACTGAAAATCAGAGTAATTGTTTCTAGGGCTACCCATACCATTTATGCTAGATGAACTAAACCCTCTCCACATGCTCAATTCTGAGAATTGTATGTGTGTGTTTAAGCCATCCATCTCCTAGCTTGTTAGGAACACAGAGGTTTTTGAGTGGTTAACTATTCTACATACATATTTATGAGGAGGTACTACCTCCAAATGTGTTTTACAGTGAAAAGTGCAGGAACGTCAAACTGACACTAGGAAACATACTGAGAAATCAGAGTGTATCTAGTGCTACCCATTCCCTTAATGCTAGATGAACGATTGCCTCCCTACATGCTATATTCTGAGAGTTGAATTTCTTTGGAATCAGTCACCTCCTATCTTTTTAGGAACACAGAATTTCCTTCAGTGTGGGATTATGATGCATAAATATCTAAGAGGATGTTCTAGCTCCAAGTCAGTTTTACAGTAAAAAGAGCATTAACTGGATATCAGCACTAGGAAACATACTGAGAAATCAGAATAAGTGTTTCTAATGCTACCCATTCACTTTATGCTAAATGAATGAATGTCTCCTCCCATGCTTAATTCTGAGAATTGAATGTGTGCAAAAGCCATCCATCTCCTAGTTTGTTAGGAACACAGAATTTCTTTGAGTGGGAACTCTACTACATACATATATATGGGGAGGTAACAACTCCAACTCGGTTTTACAGTGAAAACTACATGAAATTCAAACCAGCAATAGGAAACTTAAAGAGAAATCAGAGTAAGCATTTATAGTGCTAACCATTCCCTTTATGCCTGATGAATGAACACCTATCCACATGTTCAATTCTGAGATTTGAATGTTTGTGAAAGCCTTCAGTCACCTACCTTTTTGGGAATGCAGAATTTCCTTCAATGGGGAAATATGCTACTTTGATATGAACTGGGAGGCAAAGCTCCAGCTCAGGTTTACACCGAAAAAAAGCATGAACTGAAAACCAGCACTAGGAAACATACTGACAAATCAGAGTGTTTCTACTACTACCCATTCCCTTTATGCTAGGTGAATGAATGCATCTCCACGTGCTCAATTGTGAGAGTTGAATGTGTTTAAAGCAGTCCATCACTTAGGTTGTGGGGAACACAGAGTTTCTTTCTGTAGGGAAATATGCTACATACATATCTATGAGGAGGTACTAGCTCCAACTCGGTTTTACAGTGAAAACTGCATGAACTTCAATCCGGCACTAGGAAACAAACTCAGAAACAGAGTCCGTGTTTCTAGTGCTGCCCATTCCCTTTACGCTAGATGAACGAACGCCTCTCCACATGCTCAATTCTGAGATTTCAATGAGTGTGAAATCCGTTAGTCACCTACCTCATTGGGAACACAGAGTTTCTTTGAGTTGGGTCCTACACTACTTATATGACTATTTTGTAAGTATTAGCTACAACTCGGTTTTACATTGAAAACAGAATGAACTGTAAAATCGGCACAGGAAAACTTACTGAGAAATCAGTGTAAGTGTTTCTAGAGCTACCCATTCCGTTTATGCTAGATGGACAAGCGTCTCTCACATGGATAAATTCTGAGAGTTGAATGTGTGTGAAAGCCTTCCATCTCCTGACTAGTTGGGAACACAGAATTTCCTTCAGTGGGGAAATAGGCTACATATATATCTATGGGGATGTACTAGCTCCAAGTTGAATTTAAACTGAAAGCAGCATGAACGGAAAACCAGTACTAGGAAACATATTGAGAAATCAGATTAAGTGTTTCTAGTGCAACCCATTTCCTTTATGCTAGATGAACCAACGCCTCTTTATGTGCTTAAATCTGAGTGTTGAATGTATGTGAAAGCCGATCATCTCCAAGCTTATTGGATACACACAGTTTCTTTGAGTAGGAAGCTATGCAACATACATATCTATGGTGAGGTACTAGCTCCAAGTTGGTTTTACAGTGAAAACAGCATGAACTTCATACCAGTACTAGGAAACATACTGGGAATTCAGAGTAAGTGTTTCTAGTTCTACACATTCCCTTGATGCTAGATGAACAAACACCTCTCAACATGCTCAATTCCAGAAGTTGAAGTTGTGTGAAAGCCATCCATCAGCTTGAATGTTGGAAAAACACAATTTCCTTCATCTGGAAACTATGTTACATTGATATGTATGGGGAGGCACTAGCTCCAACTCAGTTTTACACTGAAAACAGCATGAACTGAAAACCGTCACTAGGAAACATACTGAGAAATCAGAGTAAGTGATTCTAGTTCTACCCATTCCCTTTATGCTAGATGAACAAACGCCTCTCCACTTGCTCAACTCTAAGAGTTGTGTGTGTGTGAAAGCCATCTATATCATAGCTTGTTGTGAACACAGATTTTCCTTCAAAGGGAACTATGCTACATACATATCTGCGTAGGTACCAGTTCCAAGTCGGTTTTACACTGAAAACAGCATGAACTGAAAACCGTCACTAGGAAACATATGAGAAATCAGAGTGGATATTTCCAGTGCTACCCATTCCCTTTATGCTAGATAAACGAACTACTATCCACGTGCTCAATTGTGAGAGTAGAATGTGTGTGAAAGCCATTCATATCGTAGCTTGTGTGGAACATATAATTTCTTTGAGTGGGAAACTATGCTACATCCATATCTATGGTGAGGTACTAGCTCCAAGTCAATTTCAGAGTTAAAATTGCTTGATCTTCCAAACGGTACTATGAAACATACTGAGAAATCATAGTAAGTGTTTCTAGTGTTATGGATTCCGTTTAGGCTAGATTAATGAGGACTGCTCTGCTGTCTCATTTCTGAGAGTTGAATGTGTGTGAAAGCTGCCTATCATCTAGCTTGTTGTGAACACCGAGTTTCTTTGAGTGGGAAACTATGTTACATGCATATTTATCCAGAGGTACTAACTACAACTCAGTTTTAAGTGAAAACTGCATGAAATCAAACTGGCACTGGGAAACATACTGAGAAATCAGAGTAAGTGTTTCTAGTACTCTCCATTCCCTTTATGCTAGATGAATAAATGCCTGTCCACATGCTCAAGTCTAACAACTGAATATGTGTGAAATCCTTCCATCAAAAACTTGTTGGGAACATAGAGTTTCTCTGAGAGAGGAATTGCTCTACATACATATCTATGGGGAGGCACCAGCTGCAACTCTGTATTACAGTGAAAACTGCATGAACTTGGAAACCAGCACTAGGAAACATACTGAGGAAACAGAGTAAGTATTTCTACTACTACCCATTCCCCTTATGCTAGATGAATGAACCCCTCTCCATATGCTCAATTCTGTGACCTGAATGTGTTTCAAAACTTTCCATCACCTAGCATGTTGTGAACACAGAGTTTCTTTGAGAGGGATTCTATGCTACATACATATCAATGGGAAGGAACCAGCTCCAACTCAGTTTTACAGTGAATACAGCATGAACTTTGAAACTGGCACTAGGAAACATTCTGAAATTTTAGAGTAATTTTTTAGTACTACCCATTCCCTATATGCTCAATGAAGGGACACCTCTCCACATGCTCAATTCTGAGACATGAATGTTTGTGAAAGTCGTCCATCCCATAGCTTGCTGTTCTCAAATACTTTCTTTGAGAGGGGAACTACGCTACCTATATATTTATGGGGAGGCACAAGCTCCAACTCTGTTTTACAGTGAATGCATCATGAACTTGGTAATCAGCACTAGGAAACATAATGAGAAATCAGAGAAATGTTTCTAGTACTACCCTTTCCTTTTATGCTTGATGATGAATGCCTCTCCAAATGTTCAATTCTGAGAACTGAATGTGTTTAAAAACTTTCCATCACTTTGCATGTTGTGAAAACAGAGTTTCTTTGAGAGGGATTCTACCCTATATACATATCAATGGGAAGGAACCAGCTCCAGCTCAGTTTTACAGTGAATACAGCATGAACTTTGAAACCAGCACTAGGAAACTTTCAAAGATTTCAGAGTAAGTGTTTCTAGTAATACACATTTCATTTATGCTAGATGAATGAAAGTCACTCCACATGTTCAATTCTGAGACCTTAATGCATGTGAATGTTGTCCATCACCTAGCTTGTTTGGAAATTCAGTTTCTTTGAGAGGGGGGCTATGCTACATATGTATCCATGGGGAAGAACCAGCTCCAACACTGTTTTATGGTAGAAACAGCATGAACTTGGTAACCGGTATTAGGAAACATACTGAGTAATCAGAGTAAGTGTTTCTAGTACTACCCATTCCCTTTATGATATATGAACAAATGCCTCTCCATATGCTCAATCTTGAGAACTGAATATGTGTGAAAGCCGTTCATCAACTATCTTGTTGGTAATACAGAGTTTCTTTGAGAAGAAAACTATGCTACATACATATCTATAGGGAGGCACCAGCTCAAATTCAGTTTTACAGTGAAAACAGCATGAAATTGGAAACTAGCACTAGGAAACATACTGAGAAATCAGAATAAGTGTTTCTAGTACTAACCATTTCCTGTATGCCAGATGAACGAATGCCTCTCTACATGCTCAATTTTGAGACCTGAATGTGTGTGGAAACTCTACATCATGTAGCTTTTTGGGAACACAGAGATTCATTGAGAGGGCTAATATGTTACATACATATCTGTGGGGAGGGATTAGCCCAACTCTGTTTTACAGTGAAAACTGCATGCACTTGTAAACTGGCACTAAGAAACATATTGAGATATCAGGTTAATTGTTTGAAGTACTACCCATTCCCTTTATGCTAGACAAATACCTCTACACATTTTTCTCACAGAGGGTTAATACATTACACACATATCTATCAGGAGGCCCTAACTCCAACTCGGATTTACAGTGAAAACTGCATGAACTTGGAAACCGGTACTAGGAAACATACTGAGAAATCAGATTAAGTGTTTCCAGTTCTACACATTCCCTTTATGCTAGATGAAAAAAAACCTCTCCATATGCTCAATTCTGAAACTTGAATGTGTGTGATAGCCGTCCATCAAGGCTAACAGAGTTCCTTTGAGAGTGGAACTACGCTACATACATATATATGGGGAAACACTAGTTTCAACTCGGCTTTACAGTGAAAACTGTATATTTACTTGAAAACTGGTACTAGGAAACATGCTGGGAAAACAAAGTAAGTGTCTCTGAAAGTACCCATTCCCTTTATGCTACATGAATGAACTCTTCTCAACATGCTCAATTCTGAGACCTGAATGTGTGTGAAAGCACTCCATCACCTAGCTTGTTGGGAACACAGATTTCCTTTGTGAGGAGAACTGTGTTATATTAATATCTATATGGAGGCATAGCTTCAACTCGGATTTACTGTAAAAACAGAATGAAGTAGCCAACCAGCACTAGGAAACATATTGAGATATCAGAATAATTGTTTCAAGTACTACCTATTCCCTTAAAGCTAGATGTACGAATGCCTCTCCAGCTGCACAGTTCTGAGATCTGAATGTGTGTGAGAGCTTTCCATCACCTAGCTTGTTGGGAATACAAAGTATCTTTGAGAGGGGAACTATGCTTCTTGTGTATGTATGCATAGTCTGTATCTCCAACTAGGTTTTCCAGTCAAAACCACATTTATATGCAAAATGACACTAGGAAACATGCTGAGAAATCAATGTAAGAGTCTCTAGAAGTCCCTGTTCTCTTTATGTTAAATGAACGAATGCCTCCTCACATGCTCAAGTTTGAGACCTGAATATGTATGTGAAATCCGACCTTCACCTAGCTTGTTGGACACACAGAGATTCTTTAAGAGCAGAAATATGCTGCACACATATCTATGGGGAGGCACTAGCTCCAATTCACTTTAATAGGGAAAATAGCATCAACTTGGAAACCAGCACTAGGAAACAACTTGGAATCAGAGTAAATGCTTTGAGTACTACACATTCCCTTTATGTTAGATGAATGAACGCCTCTCCACATCCTCAATTCTGGGATCTGAATGTGTGTGGAAGCCATTCATCACCTAACTTTTCAGGATTACAGTTTCTTTGAGAAGGAAATACACTACATACATATATAAGGGGAATCACTCTCTCCAACTCGGTTTTCCAGGAAAACTGCCTTTACTGAAAACTGGCACTCAGAAACATGCTGAGAAATCATAGTGTTTCCAGAAGTAGCCATGCCCTTAATGCTAGATGAAAGAAGTCTCTCCACATGCTCAATTCTGAGATCTGAATGTGTGTGGAAGCCGTCCTTCAACTTGCTTGTTGGAAACACAGAGTTTCTTTGAGAGGGGAACTATGCTACATACATGTCTATCGAGAGGCACTAGCTCCAACTCGGTTTTGCATTGAAGAGAGCATGAACTTGAAAAGCAGCACTAGGAAACATACTGAGAAATCAGAGTAAGTGTCTCTAATACTACACATTCCCTTTATGCTAGAATAACAAATGCCTCACCACATGCTCAATTCTGAGAACTGCATGGGTGTTAAAGCTATCCATCACCTTGCATGTTGAGAACATAGAAGTTTTTCTGAGAGGGGAATTACGCTACTTACATTCTATGGGGAGGCACTCTCTCCCACAGGTTTTTTCTGTGAAAACCGGCTTTACATGCATACTGACACTAGGAAACATGCTGAGAAATTAAAATATATGTTTCTAGAAGTTCCCATTTCCCTTTATGCTAGATGAACGAACACCTGTGCATATGCACAAGTCTGAGACCTGAATATGTATGTGAAAGCCATCCATCACCTAGCTTGTTGGGAACACAGATTTTCTTTGAGAGGGGAACTATGCTACATACATATCTATGGGTAGGCACTAGCTCAAAATCACTTTTACTATGAAAACTACATGAACTTGGAAACCAGCACTAGGGAACATATGAGAAAACAGAGTAAATGTTTCTAGTACTACCAATTCCGTTTATGCTAGATGAACTAATGCCTCTCTGTATGCTCAACTTTGTGACCTGAATGTGTGTGAAAGCCATCTGTTAAATAGCTTGTTGGGAACACAGAGTTTCTTTGAGAAGGGAACTATGCTACATACATTTCTATGGGGAGGCATTAGCTCCAACACGGTTTCACAGAGAAAACTACCTTTACTTGCAAAATGGTACTAGGAAACATGATTAGAAATCAAAGTAAATGTCTCTAAAAGTAACATTCCCTTTATGCTACATGAATGAACGTTTCTCCACATGCTAAATTCTGAGACCTGAGTGTGTCTGAAAGCCATCCATCACCTAGCTCTTTGGGAACACAGAGTTTTGAGAGGGTAACTACACTACATAAATTTCTATGGGAAAGCACCAGCTCCAACTCAACTTTATAGTGAAAACAGCATGAACTTGGAAACCCGCACTAGGATGTATACTGAGAAATCAGAGTAAGTTTTTCTAGTACTCACCATTCCCTTTATGATAGATGAATGAACGCCTCTAAACATGCTCAAATCAGAGTCCTCAATGTGTAAGGAAGCCATCGTTTAACTAGGTTGGGAACACAGAGTTTGATAGAGTGGGGTACTGTAATACATACATATCTAAGGTGAGGTCCTAGCTCCAACTCGATTTTACAGTGAAAACACCATTTTCCTGCAACACCGTACTGGGAAACATGCTGAAAAATCAGAGTAAGTGTTTCTTGATGTACCCATGCCATTTATGCTAGATGAACGAACGCTTCTCTTCATGCTCAGTTCTCAAATCTGAATGTGTGTGAAGCCATCTATCACCTATATATTTTGGAACTCACAGCTTATTTGTGAAGGGTACAATGCTAGTTATTTATCTGTTGGGAGACACTTGATCCAATACGGTTTTCCAGTGAAAACTGCCTGTACTTGCAAACCGGCACTAGAAATCATGCTGAGAAATCTGCTTGTTTCTTGAAGTATCCATTTCGTTTATGCGGGATGAAAGAACGCTTCTCCAACTGCTCAATTCCGAGATCTGAATGTGTGTGGAAGCCTTCCTTCACATGGCTGGTTGGGAACACTGAGTTTCTTTCAGAGGGGAACTACGCTGCATACATATCTATGTGGAGGCACTCACTCCATCTCGATTTTACAGTGGAAACAGTAAGAACTCAGAAGACACACTAGGAAACACTGAGAAATCACACGAAGTGTTGAAGTACTACCAATTCCTTTTATGCTAGATGAACGAACGCCTCTCCAAATGCTCAATTCTGAGACCTGAATGTGTGTGAAAGCATTCCATCACCTTCCTTCTTGGGAACAAAGAGTTTCTTTGTGAGAGGAACTATGCTACATATATATATGTGGACACATTCACTCTAACTCAGTTTTCCTATGAAATATGCCTGTACTTGCAAACCGGCACTAGGAAAGATGCTGAGAAATCAGAGTAACTATTTATATAAGTACCCATTCCTTATATGCTAGATGAACGAATGCCTCTCCTCATGCTCAATTCTGAGATCTGAATTTTTGAGGAAGCCATCCTTCATCTGGCTTGTTGGAAACAGAGTTACTTTGAGAGGGGAACTAGGCTACATACATATCTATGGGGATGCACAGGTCCAACTCGATTTTACAGTGACAACAATATTTATTTGCAATCCAGCATTAGGAAACATGCTGAGAAATCAGAGTGTTTCTAGTACTACCTATGCCCTTTATGCTACATGAACGAACACCTCTTCACATGCTCAGTTTTGAGATCTGAATGGGTGTGAAAGTCGTCATTCACCTAGTTTGTTGGGAACACCGAATTTCTTTGTGAGAGGAATTACGCTTTTATATATCTATGGGAAGGAACTAATTCCAACTCGCTTTTCGAGTGAAAACCACCTGTATTTCAAACTGGGAATAGGACACATGCTGAAATCAAAGTAAGTGTTTCTAGAAGTACCATTTCCATTTATGCTAGATAAATGAACACCTCTTAGCATGCTCTATTCTGAGATCTGAATGTGTGTGAAAGCCATACATCATATAGCTTGTTGGGAATAAAGAGTTTCATAGAGAGGACAATGGCTCTACCTACATATCTATGTGGAGGCACTAGCTCCACCTCGGTTTTACAGTGAAAACAACATTTACTGGCAAATCGACACTAGGAAACATGCTGAGAAATCAGAAAAGTGTTTCTACAGGTACCCATTCCATTTATGCTAGATGAATCACCACCTCTTCACGTGCTCAATTCTGAGATCTGAATGTATGTGAAAGCCATCTGTCAACTTGCTTATTGCAAACACAGAGTTTCTTTGTAAAGGGAATTATGCTACTTATATATCTAATGGTAGGCACTCACTCCAACAGTATATTTCAGTGAAAACCACCTTTATTTGGAAACTGACAGTAGGAAACACTCTGAGAAATCAGAGTAAGTGTTTCTAGCTGTACTCATTCCCTTTATGCTAGATGAAAGAACGCCTATCCACATGCTGAGTTCTGAGATCTGAATGCATGTGGAAGCCATTCTTCACTTGCCTTGTTGGCTCACAGAGTTTCTTTGGAAGGGGAAATATGATTTTATAAATCTATGGGGAGGCACTCACTCCAACTTGGTTTTCCAGTGAAAACCGCATGTACTTGCAACATGACAATAGGACACATGTTGAGAAAATAAAGTAGTGTTTCTAGAAGTACAAATTCCCTTTATGCCAGATGAATGAATGCCACCCCACATGCTCAATTCTGAGATCTGAATGTGTGTAAAAGCCGTCTTTCACATACATTGTTGGGAACAAAGAGTTTCATAAAGAGGGAAAATGTGCTACATACATATCTATGTGGAGGCACTGGCTCCAACTCTGTTGTACAGTGAAAACAGCTTTTTCTTGCAACCTGGCCCTAGGAAATATGCTGAGAAATCAGAGTATGTACTTCTAGAATTACCTATGTCCTTTATGCTAGATGAATGAATGCCACCCCACATGCTCAATTCTGAGATCTGAATGTGTGTGAAAGCCATCCATCACCTATCTATTTTGGAACACAGTTTCTTTGTGAGGTGTACTACGCTACTTAAGTATCTATCAGTAGACACTCATTCCAACTAAGTTTTCCTGTGAAAACCGCCTGTACTTGCAAACTGGCACTAGTAAACATGCTGAGAATCAGGGTAAGTGTTTCTATTACTATCCTTCCTTTTATTCTAGATGATGGATGTATCTCCACATGCTTATTCTGTCACCTAAGTGTGTGTGAAATATGTCCATTACCTAACTTGTTGGGAACACAGAATTTCTTTCTGAGGGGAAATACACTACTTATATATCTATGGGGAGGCACTCACTCCAACTCAGTTTCCCAGTGAAAGCCACCTTTAATTGCAAACCAGCATGAGGTAACTTGCTGAGAAAGCAGAGTAAGTGTTTTAGCTGTACTCATTCCTTATATGCTAGATGAACGAACACCTCACCACATGCTCAGTTCTGATATCTGAATGTGTGTGTTTGCCGTCCTTCACTTAGCTGGTTGGGAACACAGAGTTTCTTTGAGGGAGGAACTACACTACATACATATCTATGGGGAAGCACTCGTTGCAACTCTGTTTTCCATTGAAAACTGTCTGTTTTTGCAACTGACACTGGGAAACATGCTGAGATATCAAAGTAAGTGTTTCTAGGTGTACCCAAACTTTTTGCTAGATGAATGAATGTTTCTCCACATGCTCAATTCTGAGATCTGAAAATGTGTAGAAGTGATCCATCCCCTATCTTGTTGTGAACACAGAATTTCTTTGTGAGGGGAACTATGCTACTTATATATCTATTTGGAACCACTTGCTCCAATCGGTAATTCAGTGAAAACCACCTTAACTTCCAAACTGACATTGTAAACATTCTGAAAAATCAAAGTCTTTCTAAATGTAACTATTCCCTTTATTCTATGTGAATGAACACTTATTCACATGCTCAATTTTGAGATCTGATCATGTGTGGAAGCCGTTCTGTAAATAGCTTGTCAGGTACACATTCTCTCTTTAAGAGGGAAACTACGTTATGTAATATCTATTTGTAGGCACTTGCTCCAAATCGGTTTTCCAGTGAAGACAGTATTTACTTGCAAAACGGCAGTAGGAATCAAGCTGAGAAATCAGAATAAGTGTTTCTACATGTACCCATGCCCTTTATGGTAGATGAATGAATGGCTCTTCACTTGCTCAGTTCTGAGATCTGAATTTGTGTGGAAGCCGTCCATCAACTATCTTGTTGAGAACACAGTTTCTTTCTTAAGGGAACTAAGCTACTTGTATATCTATTGGGAGACACTCGCTCCCACATGGTTTTCCACTGAAAACCACTCTACTTGCAAACAGGCACTAGGAAATATGTGGAGAATTCAGAGCAAGTGTTATAAAAAGACTTATTCCCTTTATGCTACATGAATGAACTCCTCTCCACATGCTCAATCCTGAGATCTCAGTGTGTGTGGAAGCCGTCCTTCACCAAGCTTGTTGGGAACACAGAGTTTGTTTGAGAGGGTAGCTATGCTTTATAAATGTCTATGGAGAGGCATTCTTTCCAACTCGTGTTTCCAGTGAAAACAGCCTTTACTTGCAACCAGGCACTAGGAAGCATGCTGAGAAATCAGAGTTAATTTTTGTAGATGTACCCGTGCTCTTTATGCTAGATGAACGAACGCTTCTTCACATGTTCAGCTCTGAGATCTGAATATGTGTGGAATCCGTCCAACAACTAGGTTGATGAGAAAACAGTTTCTTTGTTAAAGAAACTATGCCACTTATATAATTATTTGGAGGCACTCACTCCAACTCGGTTTTCCAGTGAAAACCGCCCTTACTTGCAAACAGGCACTAGGAAACATACTGAAAAATCAAAGTGTTCCTATATGTGCCCATTTCCTTTATGCTAGATGAACGAATGCCTCTCCACATGCTCAAATCTGAGATCTGAATGTGTGTGGAAGACGTCCTTCAACATGCTTATTTTGAACACAGAGTTTCTTTGAGAGGGTAACTACACTACATAAATGTGTATAGGGAGGCACATGCTCCAACTCCTGTTTCCAGTAAAAACTGCCTTTACTTGCAAACTGGGACTAGGAAACATGCAGAGAAATCAGAGTAAGTGTTTCTAGAAGTAACCATTCCCTTTATGCTAGATGAACGAACTCCTCTCCACATGCTCAATTCTGAGTTCTGAATGTGTGAGGAAGCCATCCTTCACCTAGCTTGCTGGGAGCACGTAGTTTTTTTAGAGGGGATCTAGGCTACTTACATATCTGTGGGGATGCACCCTTTCCAAGTTGGTTTTACAGTGTAAACTGCCTTTACTTACAAACTGGCACTAGGAAACTTGCAGAAAAATCACACTAGGTGTTACTAGATGTACACATGCCCTTAATGATAGATGTACGAACACCTCTTCACATCTCAATTCTGTGATCTGAATGTGTGTGGAAGCCATCCATCGTATAGCTTGTTGGGAAAACAGAATTTCTTTGTGAGAGGAACTACACTACTTATGTATCTATTGGGAAGCACTAGATCAAACTCAGTGTTCCACTGATAACCGCCTCTACTTGCAAACCAGCACTAGGAAACATGTTGCAAAATCAGAGTAATTGTTTCTAGAAGTACCTATGCATTTTATGCTAAAAGAATGAATGCCTCTACACTTGCTCAATACTGAAATCTGAATGTGTGTGGAAGTCATTTGTTGCATATCTAGTTGGGAACATAGAGTTCCTTCTGTGCGTGACTACGCTACTTACATATCTTGGAAGGCAATCACTGCAACTTGCCATTCCAATTAAAGCAGCCTTCACTCATAAACTGGCATTAGGAAACATGCTGAGAAATCAAAGTGTTTTTAGATGTACCCATGCCCTTAATGCTAGATGAATGAACGCCTCTCCATGTGATGAATTCTGAGATCTGAATGTGTGTGAAGACTTCCTTCACCTAGCTTGTTGGGTACACAGAATTTCTGTGAGAGGGGAACTATGCTACATATATATTTATGGGCAAACAGTCGCTCCAACTCGGATTTCCAGTGTATATGACCTCTACTTGCAAACTGGCAGTAGGAAAAATGCTGAGAAATCAGAGTAAGTGTTTCTAGATGTACCCATGTCTTTATGCTAGCTGAACGGTCGCCTCTCTACATGCTCAATTCTGAGAACTGAATGTGTGTGGAAACTGTACTTCAACTAGCTTGTTGGGAACACAGCATTTCTGTGAGAAGGGAAATATGCTACTTACACATCTATGGGGAGGCACGAGCTCCAACTCGGTTTTCCAGTGAAAACCGCCTTTACTTGCAAACTGACACTAGGAAACTTGCTAGGAAATCAGAGTATGTCTTTCTAGATGTACAAATGTCCTTTATGCTAGATGAATGGATGTCAAATCCCATGCTCACTTCTGAGTTCTGTTTGTGTATGGAAGCCCTCTTTCACATGGCTGTTGAGAACAGTTTCTTTGTGAAGGGAACTACGCTATATAAATATCTGTGGTGAGGCACTCACTCCAAATTGTCTTTCCATTGAAAACCGCATTTACTTGCAAACTATCAGTAGGAAGCACGTTGAGAAATCAGAGAAAGTGTTTCTAGACATACCCATGCCCTTTATACTATATGAATTTATGCCTGCCCACATGCTAACTTCTGAGGTCTGAATGTGTGTGGAAGCCGTCCTCCTAGCTTGTATGGAACACAGAGTTTCTTTGAGAGGGGTGCTACACTACTTATATATCTATTGGGAAGCACTCGCTCCAAATCGGTTTTCCAGTGAAAAACGAATTTACTTGCAAACCGGCACTAGGAAACATGCAGAGAAATCAGAGTAAGTGTTTCTATGTGTACACATACCCTTTATACTAGATGAAGGAACCCTTCTCCACATGCTCAATTTTAAGTTATGACTGTGTGGAAGCTGCCTGTCACCTAGCTTATTGTGAACACAGAGTTTCTGTGAGAGGGGAACTATGCTACATACATATCTATGGGGTGGCACTTGCTCCAACTCGGTTTTACAGTGAAAACCATCTTTGCATTTAAAGTGGTACTATGAGACATTTGGAAATATCAGTGTTTCTAGATGTAACCATGCCCTTTATGCTACATGAATGAACACCTCTCCTCATGATCACTTACGAGATCTGAATCTATGAGGAAACCGTCCTTCACATAGCTTATTTGATACACAAATTTTCCGTGTGAGGGTTGCTATGTGTCTTACGTATCTATCACGAGTCATCCACTCCAACACGGTTTTCCAGAGATTCCACCTTTACTTACAACATGGCAGTAGGAAAGATGCAGAGAAATCAGAGTGTTTCTAGAAGTACCCATGCTGTTTATACTGTATGAATGAACGCCACTCCACATGCTCACTTTTCATGTTAATGTGTATAGTAGACATCCTTCGCATTGCTTGTGGTGAACACAGAGTTTCCTTCTGTGGGGAAATATGCTACTTTCATATCTATGGGGAGGCACATGCTCCAACTTGGTTTTCCAGTGAGAAACACCTTTACATGCAAACTGGCAAGGAAACATGCTGATAAATTAGAGTAAGTGTTTCTAGATTTACCCATGCCCTTGTGCTAGAATAACGAACATCTATCTGCATGCTCACTTTTGAGATCTGAATTTGTGTGGAAGCATTCCTTCACCTAGCTTGTTGGGAATACAGAGTGTCTGTGTGAGAGGATCTATGCCACCTCAATATCTATGGTGAGGCACTCTCTGCAACTCAATTTTCCAGAGAAAACAGCCTTTATTTGCAAACTATCACTAGGAAACTTGCTGAGAAATCAGTGTTTCTATATATCCCCATGCCCTTTATGCCAGATGAATGAACGCCACTCCGCATGATTACTTCTGAGCTCTGAATGTGATTGAAAGCCATCATTCACCTAGGATGTTTGGAACATAGAGTTTCCTTCTGTGGGGTACTACACTACTTACATATCTATGAGAAGGCACATGCTCCAACTCAGTTTTCCAGTGGGAACAGCCTTTATTTGCAAACCTGCACTAGGAAACATGCTGAGAAATCATAATAAGTGTTTCAAGATGTGCGAATGCCCTTTATGCTAGACAAACGAATTCACCTCCACATGCTCACTTAAAAGTTCTGAATGTGTGTGGAAATCGTCCTTCACTTTGCTTCTTGGGAGGAAACTTTTCTTTCTGAAGGGAACTATGCTAATTATATATCTCAGGGTATGTTCATGCTTCAACTCGGTTTCCCAGTGAAACTGCTTTACTTGGAAACCAGCACTAGGAACCACGCTGAGAAATCAGAGTAAGTGTTTCTAGATGTACCCCTGCCATTTATGCTAGATGAACAATCGCCTATCCACATGCTCAGTTCTGAGATCTGAATCTGTTTGGAAGTTGTCCTATACCTAGCTTGGTGGGAACACATAGTATCCTTCTTGGGGGACTACACTTCTTACATATCTATGGGAAGACACACGCTCCAATTTGGTTTTCCAGTGAGAACTGCCTTTACTTGCAAAACGGCACTTGGAAAATGCTCAGAAATCACAGTTACTGTTTGTGGATGTACCAATGCCCTTTATGCTAGATGAATGTTCGCCTCTTCACATGCTACCTTCCAAGATTTGAATGTGTGTGGAAGCCATCCTTCACCTAGCTTGTTGGGACCACAGAGTTTCTGTGTGAGGGCATCTACACTACCTACAAATCTATGGTGAGGCACTGGCTTAACTTGGTTGTCCAGTGAAAACCATCTTTTTCTTGCAAACCAGCATCAGGAAACATGCTGAGAAATCGGATTGTTTTTAGATGTACCCATGCCCTTTATGCTAGATGAATGAACGCTCCTCCACATGCTCACTTCTGAGATCTTAATGTGTGTGGAAGCCATCATCATCTAGCTTGTTGGGAGCAAGTGTTTTCTTTGTGAGGAGGACTATTCTACTTATATATCTAAAAGGAGGCAACTCGGTTTTCCAGTTAAAACCGACTTTGCTTTCAAACCAGCACTAGGGAACATGCAGAGAAATCCAAGTATTTCTACATGTCCCCTTGTCCTTTATGTCACATGAATGACTCCTCTCCACATGCTCACTTCTGAGATCTGAATGTTTGTGGAAGCCGTTCTTCAGCTAACTTTTTGGTAACACAGAGTGTACTTCTGTGGGGAACTAGGCTACTTACATATCTATAGGGAGGCACTCGCTCCAAATCAGTTTTCCAGTGAAAACAGCCTTTACTTGCAAATGGGCACTATGAGACATCTGGAGAAATCAGAGTGTTTCTAGATGTAACGATTCCCTTTATGCTACATAAATGAATTCTTCTCTGCATGCTCACTTCTGAGATCTGAATCTATGTTGAATCCATCTTTCACATAGCTTGTTGGGTACACAGAGTTTCTCCGTGAGGGTATCTACGCAACTTACATAACTATGGGGAGGCACTTGCTCCAACACGGTTTTCTATAGAAGACTGTGTTTACTTACAAACTGGCACTAGGAATCGGAGTAAGTGTTACAAGATATACCCATGCCTTTTATGCTAGATGAATGAACACCTCTCCACATGCTCAATGCTGAGATCTGAATGTGTGTGGAAGCCAAATTTCAACAACTTGTTGGAAACACAGAGTTTCTTTGTAAGGGGAACTAGGCTAATTTCATATCTATGGTGAGGCACTCCCTTGAACACGATTTTCCAGTATAAACAGCATTTACTTGTAATCTAGCAAGAGGAACCATGCTGTGAAATCCCAGTTATTGTTTGTGGAGGTACCCATGTCTTTACACTTGATGAACCATTGCCTCTCAACATGCTCCCTTCTGAGATCTGAATGTGTTTGGAAACGTTATTTCCACTATGTTGTTCAGAACATAGTTTCCTTCTGTGGGAAACTACTCTAATTACATACCTTTGGGGAGGCACATGGTCCAACTCAGTTTTCCAGTAAGAACGACTTTTACTTTCAAGCTGGCCAAAGGAAACATGCTGAAAAATAAGAGTATGTCTTTCTAGATTTAGCCATGCCCTTTATGCTAGAATGCCACACCACATACTCAATTCCAATATCTGAATATGTGTGGAAGCCATCCTTCACCTAACTCATTGGGAACACAGAGCTTCTCTATGATGGGATCTACGCTACTTATATATCTCTTGGGAGGCACTTGACCCAACTCGGTTTTCCAGTGAAAACAGCCTTTAATTGCAAACTGGCACTAGGAAACATACTGAGAAATCAGACTGTGTTTTTAGATGTACCCATACCCTTTATGCTGGATGAATGAAAGCCTCTCCACATGCTCATTTCTGAGATATGAATGTGTTGGAAGACTTCCTCCCCCTAGATTTTTCAGAACACAGAGTTTCCTTATGTGGGGAACTACACTACTTACATACCTATGGGGAGCCAGTCACTCTAACTCTGCTTTCCAGTGAGAACTCCCTTTACTTCCAAACGGGCAATAGGAACCACACTGAGAAATCACAGTTTTGTTTGTGGTTGTACACTTGCCCTTTATGATAGATGAATGAACACCTCTCCACATTCTCACTTCTGAGATCTGAATGTGTGTGGGAGCCATCCTTCATCTATCTTGTTGGGAGCAAATGTTTTCTTTGTGAAGAGAAATGTACTACTTACATATCTAAGTGGAGGCACTCACTCCAACTTGGTTTTCCAGTGAAAATCGACTTTACTTTCAAACCAGCACTAGGAATCATGCTGAGAAATCAGAGAAAGTATTTCTACATGTCCCCTTGCCCTTTATGCCAGATGAACGTACGCCTCTCCACATGGTCAATTCTGAGATCTGAATGTGTGTGGAAGCCATCCTTCACCTAGCTTGTTGGGAACACAAAGTTTCTGTGTGAGGTGTACTTCTGGAATTTCATATCTTTGGGTAGGCTTTCACTCCAACTTAGTTTTCCAGTGAAAACAGACTTTATTTTCAAACAGCACTTGGAAACATGTTCAGAAATAATTGATTGTCTTTCTAGATGTAACCCTGTCCTGTATGAAAGATGAGTGAACACTTCTACACGTGTTCCATTCTGGTATCCAAATGTGGGTGGAAGCAGTCCTTCACCTACCTTCTTCTGAACATAAACTTTCTGAGTTATGGGCACTGCCATAACTATATATATAAATGATGTCACTAGGTACAACTTATTTTCCAGCACTAACTGCCTTTCCATTAAAGCCATCAAAAAGTAACATGCTGAGAAATGATGATAAGTGTTCTTGGATGTAACCCTGGACTATATGCTAGATGAATAAACGCTTCTGTACATGTTCAATTCCTGATTCCAAATGTGTGTAGTAGTACTGCATCACCTACCTTGTTGGGAAAGTTAAAATTCTGTGTTGCTGCAACTGCCTTACCTATATGTATAAAGGGGGCTCACTATCTCAAACAAGGGTTTCCAATTCACATTGCCTTTCCCTTCAAATCAGCACTAGGAAACATGCTGAGAACTCAGGGTAAGTGTTTGTAGATGTAACCCTGTCCTGTATGCTAGATGAATGAATGCTTCTGCACATGTTCCATTCTGGGATCTGAGTGTGGGTGGAAGCCAATATTTTTGGGAACATAGAGTTTCTGAGTTAGGGGAACTGTCCTACCTATATAGAAAAAGGGAGTCAATAGCCCCAACTAGTTTTCTAGCACAAACTGCCATTCCATTAAAACCGGCACAAAGAAACTTGCTGAGAAATGAGGATAATTGTTCCTAGATGTAACCCTGGCCTATATGCTAGATAATGAACGCTTCTGCATGTGTTCCATTCTGGGATCCAAATGTGGGTGGAAACAGTCTTCATCTACCTTCTTGGGAATATAGAGTTTCTGTGTGAGGGGCACTGCACTAAGTATATATACAAAAGGAGTCACTATACTCAACTAGGTTTTTCAGTGCACACTGAATTTACCTGAAACTGGCACTGGAAATATGGTGAGAAATCAGGGTAAATGTTTCTATAAAAAACCTTGCCTGCCTGCTATATGAATTAACACCTCTGCACATTTTCCTGTCTGGGATTGGAATTTGTGTGGAAGCCATCCTCCACCTACCTTGTTGGGTACACAGAGTTTCTTTGTTAGGGGCAATGCCCTACCTGTATATACAAAGGGGGTCACTAGCTCCAAGCGGTTTTCCAGCACACACTGCCTTGCCTTGAAACTGGCACTAGGAAACATGGTGAGAAATCAAGGTAAGTGTGTCTAGATGAAATGCTGGACTGTATGCTAGATGAATAAACACTTCTGGACAAGTTCCATGTGGGGTCAGAATGTGTGTGGTAGCCTTCCTTCACTTATCTTGTTGGGAACATAGAGTTTCTGTGTTAGTGAAATTGCCCTGTGTATAGGTATAAAAGGGATTCACTATCTCCAATTCGGTTTCCAGTGCACACTGCCTTTCATTTGAAACCGGCACTTGGAAACATGCTGAGAAATCAGGGTAAGTGTTTCTAGATGTAACCCTAGCCTGTATCATAGATGAATGATCACTTCTGCACATGTTCTATTCTTTCGTCCAAATGTGTGTGGAAGCGGACTTTCACCTACATTCCTGGGAACTTAGCATTTCTGGGTTTGAGGAACTGCCCTACATATATACACACAAAGGGACTCACTAGCTCCAAATCGCTTTTTCAAGGCCCACTACCTTTCCATGAAATTGGCACTAGGAACCATGCTGAGAAATCAAGGTAATTGAAGGTGTAACTCTGGCGAGTATGCTACACAACTGAATGCTTCTGCACATGTTTCAATCTGGGATCTGCATGTGTGTGGAAACCATCCTTCACCTACCTTGTTGGGAAACATAGAGTGTCTGTGTTAGGGGCACTGCTCTAACTATATATACAAAGGGAGTCACTAGCTCCAACTTGGTTTTCCAGGGCACACTGCCTTAACCTTGAAACCGGCACTAGGAAACATGCTGAGATTTCAGAGTAAGTGTTTCTAGATGTAACCTTGGCCTATATGCTAGATGAACGAATGTTTCTGCACATGTTCCATTCTGGGATCCAAATGTGTGTGGAAGCAGTCATTCACCTATATTGTTGGACACATAGAGTTTATGTGTTAGGGCACCTGCCCTTCCTGTGTATACAAAGGGAGTCACTAGCTCCAACTAGGTTTTCTAGCATACAGTACCTTTACATTAAAAATGGCACTAGGAAACCTGCTGACAAATAAGGATAAGTGTTTCTGCATGTAACTCTGGCCTGTATGCTAGATGACTGAACGCTTCTGAACATGTTCTATTCTGTGATCCAAATATGTGTGGAAGCCGTCCTTCTCTTACTTTGTTGGGAACACAGACTTCTGGGTTTGGTGCACTGCCCTACATTTATATACAAATGGAATCACTAGCTTCAGCTCAGTATTCCAGTGTACACTGCCTTTAGCTTGATACCGGCACTAGGACACATGATGAGAAATCTGTGTAAATGTTTCTAGATGTAACCCTGGCCTGCATGGTAGATGAATGAACCCTTCTGCTCATGTTCTATTCTTTATCTGAATATGTGTGGAAGCCGTCCTTCAACTACCTTGTTGGAAACATAGAGTTTCTGGTTTAGGGGCAGTGTCCTACCTAAAAATACAAAGGGAGTCACTAGTTCCAACATGGTTTTCCAGTACACACAGACTTTCCTTTGAATTCAGCACTAGGAAACATGCTGAGAACTCAGGGTAATTTTTCTAGATGTAACCCTGGCCTGAATGCTAGATGAATGAATGCTTCTGCATATGTTTTTTGCTGTGATCTGTATGTGTGTGAATACTTCCTTCATCTCCTTTTTTGGTTTGTGTTAGGGGTACTTCACTACATATATAAAAAGGGAGTCAATATCTCCAACTCGGTTTTCCAGCACAAAGGGCTTTCCTTTGAAAATGGAACTAGGAAGCTTGCTGAGAAATTGGGGTGTTACTAGATGTAACCCTAGCCTGCATGCTAGATGAATCAATTCATCTGCATATGTTCCATTTTGGGATCCAAATGTGTGTTGTAGCCAACCTTCACCTATCTTGTTGGGAACATAGAGTTGCTGGATTAGGGGCACTGCCCTACCCAGAAACTCTATGTTCCAAGTCATTAGTTCCAAGTCGTTATTCCAGTATGCACTGCCTTCCCTTGAAGCCGGAACTAGGAAACATGCTGAGAAAACAGCATAAATGTTCATAGAATTTTCAATGACCTGTATGTTAGATGAATGAACGCATCTGCATATGTCCCATTCTGGAATCCGAATGTGTGAAGAAGATTTCCTTCACCCATCTTGTTGGAAATATAATTTCTGCCTTAAGGGTGCTGCCCTAACTATATATACAAAGGGAGTCAGTAGCTCCAACTATGTTTACCAGGGCACACTGCCTTTCCCTTTAATCTGACACTAGGAAACATGCTGAGAAATCAGGGTAAGTGTTTCTAGATGTAACATTGGCCTGTATGCTAGATGAATCAATGCTTCTCAGATGTTCAATTCTGGTATCCAAATGTGTGTGTAAGCCATACGTCACCTACATTGTTGGGAAGATGGAGTTTCTGAGTTAGGGGCACAGACATATGTAATATTCAAATGGAGTGACCAGTCCCATCTCAAATTTCTGGCACACACTTCCTTTCCATGGAAACCAGTACTAGGAAGCATGCTGAGTAATCATTGCATGTGTTTCTAGATGTAAACCTGGCTTGTATGTTAGATGAATGTACTCTCTTTCATATGTTCCATTCTGTGATCAGAATGTGTGTGGAAGCCGTCCTTCACCTACTTTGTTGGGAACATAAGAGTTTCATGGTTAGGGGCACTATCCTGCCTATATATATAAAGGGAGCCATTAGCCACAAACAGTTTTCCAGCACAAACTGCCCTTCCCTTTAAACCAGCACTAGGAAGCATGCTAAGAATTCTGGGTGTTTCTAGATGTAACACTGGCCTGTATGCTAGATGAATGACCACTTCTGCACATGATCCATTGTGGGATTCGAATGTGTGTGTTGAACAATTCCTACACTTACCTTGTAGGGAACATTGAGTTTCTGGGTCATGGGCACTGCCCTAACTGTATATACAAAGGAAGTCATTAGCTAGAACTCGGATTTCCAACCCACACTGCTTTTCCTTTGAAACTGGCACAAGGAGACATGCTCAGAACTCAGGGTAATTGTTTCTAGGTGTAACTCTGGCCTGTATGCTTTATGAATGATCACTTCTTCATATGTTTTATTCTGAGATTCAAATGTCTGTGGAAACCGTACTTCACCTACTGTGTTGGGAACATTGATTTTCTGTGTTAGGGGTACTACCCTACCTATTTTTACAAAGGGAGTCTCTAGCGCCAATTTGGCTTTCCAGTGCACACTGCCTTTCCCTTGAAACCAGCACTAGGAAACATGCTGAGAAAACGTAAAACTTTCTAAATGTAACCCAGGCCTGTATGCTATGAGTGAACTTTCCTGCACAAGTTGAATTGGGGGTCCGAATGTGTGTGGAAGTGGTCCTTCAACTACCTTTTTGAGAAGATAGATTTTCTGAGTTTGTGGCATTGACTTCCCCATATATATAAAGGGAGTCCCCAGCACCAAATCGATTTTCCAGCAAATACTTCCTTTCCATGGGAACCAGCAGTAGGAAACATCTTGAGAAATCAGGTAAGTGTTTCTAGACATAATCCTGGCATGTGTGCTTGATGAATGAACACTTCTGAACATTTTCCATTCTGGGATCCGGATGTGTGCAGAAGCCGTCCTTCATCTACCTTGATTTGAACATAGAGTTTCTGTATTGGGACACCACCCTACCTATATATATATATAAATGTGAGTCACAATCTCCAACTCAGTTTTCCAACACACACTGCCTTTCCCTTGAAACTGGTTCTAGGATACATTCTGAAAACTCAGGGTAATTGTTTCTAGATCTAACCCTGGCCTGTATGCTAGATGAATGAATGCTTCTCCACATGTTCCATTCAAAGTTCCGAATGTTTGTGTAAGCCGTCTGCCCCTAACTTTTTGGGAACGTAGAGTTTCTGGGTTAGGGGCACTGCCCTACCTATATATAAAAAATGTGTCAATAGCTCCAAAGAGTTTTCCAGCACAAACTGCATTTCCCTTGAAACCGGCAGTAAGAAACATGCTGAAATCAGGGTGTTTCTAGATGTAAACATGGTCTATATGAAAGATGAATTAACACTTCTGCACATGTTCCATTCTGGGATCATAATGTTTTTCATAGCTGAGATTCATCTAGCTTGTTGGGAAAATAGGGTTTTGGTGTTACGGGAACTGACATACCTATATATATAAAAGAGAGTCACTAGCTCCAACTCGGATTTCCAGCACACAATGCATTGGCATTGAAACCAACACTAGGAAACATGCTGAAACCAGTGTAAGTGTTTCCAGACGTAACCGTGGCCTGTATGCTAAATAAATGAATGGTCCAGCACAAATTGAATTCTGGGATCTGAATTTGTGTGGAAGTTGTCCTTCACATATGTTGTTGGGAAGATAGACTTTCTGAGTTAGGGGCACTGTCTTACCTATATATTCAAAGCGAATCACTAATCTCAACTCGGTTTTCCACTGCTCACATTCTTTCCATGGGAACCAACACTGGAAAACATGCTGAGAAATCAGGGTAAATGTTTTTAGATGTAACCCTGGCCTGTATGCTAAATGAATGAATGCTACTGCACATGTTCCTTTGTGGGGTCCATATGTGTGTGAAAGAAGACCTTCACATACATTGATGGGAACATAGAGTTTCTGGGATAGGGGCAGAGCACTACCTATATATACTAAGGGTGGCACTAGCTTCAGGGTGGTTTTCCGGAGCACACTGCATTGCCCTTGAAACCAGACCTAGGAAACATGCTGAGTAATCAGGGTAAATGTTTCTAAATGTATCTCTGGACTCTATGCTATATGAATGAACAATTATGCATATTAATTTCTGGGATCTGAATGTGTGTGGAAGCCATCCTTCACATACTTTGTGGTGAACATTGAATTTCTGGGCTGGGGTACTGCCCTACCTATATATACAAAGGGAGTCACTAGCTCCAACTCAGTTTTCCAGGGCACACTTCTTTAAATGAAACTTGCACTAGGGAACATGTTGAGAAATCAGGGTAAGTGTTTCTACATGTAACCCTGGCGTGTATATGATGAATGAATGCTCTCACACAAGTTGATTTCTGGGATACGAATGTGTTTGGAAGCTGTCCTTCACCTACATTGTTGGGAAGATAGAGTTTCTGCTTTAGGGGCACACTTACCTATATATACAAAGGGAGTCACCAGCTCCAATTCGATTTTCAAGTGCACATTTGATTTCTATGGAAACTGGCACTAGGAAACATGATTAGAAATCAGGGTAAGTGTTTATAGATGCAACTCTGGCCTTATGCTAGATGACTGAATGTTACTTCACATATTCTGCTCTGGAATCTGAATGTGCGTGGAAGCAGACTTTCCCCTACCTTGTTGTAAACATAGTGTTACTGTGTTAGGGGCACGGCTCTACCTGTATATACAAAAGGAGTCACTATCCCCAACACGGTTTTTAGTGCACATCGTCTTTCCCTTGAAACCTGCACTCGGAATCATGCTGAGAAATCATGGAAAGTGTTTCTGGGTGTAACTCTGGCCTGCATTCTAGATGAATGAACGCTTCTGCACATGTTCTATTCCTTGATTTGTATGTGTGAGGAAGCCGTCCTTCACCTACATTGTTGGGAACATAGACTTTCTGGTTTAGGGTCACAGACTTAGATATATATACTAAGGGAGTCACTACTCCAACTCAGTTTTCTAGGGCACACTTGATTTCTATGGAAATCAGCACTAGTAAACACGTTTAGAATTCAGGATAAGTGTTTCTAGATGTTACCATGGCCTCTATGCTAGATGAATGAACACTTCTGTTGAGAAATCAGGCTAAGTGTCCCTAGATTTACGCATCCGACTAATCAAAGCTGAATGTATGCTTTTACACGTTACATTCTACGGTTGGAATGTGAGTTGAAAACATTATAAACCTCCTTTTTAGGAGAACAGAGTTTCTGTGATGTTCAGACAAACCTACCTATATACATAAGATGAGACATCCATTCACACTAGGTTTTATAGCGAAAAATGCCTTCATCTTGAAACAGGCTCTTGGAAATCTGCTTAATTATCAGGTTAAGTGTTTCTAGATTTACCATTACACTTTATTGTAGCTGATTGAAGGATTCTACACATGTTCCATTCTATGATCTGAATGTGGAAGCCTTCCTTCACCTACCTTTTTGGGAACACAGAGTTTCTGTGTTTGGGAGACAGTCCAACCTATGTACATATAAGGGGAGGCACTTGCTCCAACTCAGTTTTACAGCACAAATTGCCTTCACCTTGAAACCAGCTCTAGGAAACATGCTGAGAAATCAGGGAAAGTTTTTCTAGTTTTAACCATCTTCTTTAGCCTTGCTGAATGAACACTTCTACAGATGTTCCATTCTGGGATCCAAATGTTTGTGGAAGGATTACTATACCTACCTTGTTGGGAACACAGAGTTTCTGTATTGGGCAGATTATATATATATATATAATATATAGACAGAGAGAGAGAGAGGCAATCACTCAACTTGGATTTACCATGCAAACTGCCTTTACCTTGAACCTGGCTCCAGGAAACATGCTGAAAAGTCAAGGTAAGTGTTTCTAGATTTAGCCTTCCACTGTAGCTGAATTGAATGAACCCTTCTCTACCTGTTCCATTCTGGGATCCAAAAGTGTGTGGAAGGCATCCTTCACAAACCTTTTGGAACACACTGTTTCTGTGTTGGGCAGATATATATACATATACATACATACATATATATATATATATATATATATATACATATATATATATATATATATATATATATATATGTAATGGGAGACCCTCACTTACACTTAATTTTTATAGGACAACTGCCTTTACCTTGAGACCAGCTCTAGGGAGTATGCTGAGAATTCAGGGTAAGTGTTTCTAATTTTCATCTTCCAATTTACCCTAGCTGATAGAAAGCTTCTACACATGTGACATTCTGGCATCCAAATATGTGTGGAAGGAGTTCTACACCTACCTTGTTGGGAACACAAAGATTCTGTGTTGGGCATACAGCCCTATCTATAAGGGTAGGCACTTGCTCACTAATCCTCAGTTTTACAGCCCAAACAGCCTTTACTCTGAAACTGGCTCTAGGAAACATATTGAGAAATGAGGATAATTGTTTCTTGATTTAAACCATCCAATTTTACCTAGCTGAATGAACACTTCTATACATGTTCAATTCTTGGCTCCTTAAATATTTGGAAGGCACCATTCATCTAACATTTTTGGAACACAGAGATTTTTGTTGGGGATATATGCCTACATATATATAGAAAGAGAGGCATGAGCTCACACTCGGTTTTACAGTGCAAAATGCCTTTACCTTTAAACAGGGTCTAGGAAACCTGCTGAGAAATTTGGGTAATTGTTTTTTGATTTACACTTCAATCATAGCAATTTTTCCATTCTGGAATCTGAATGTGTGTGGAAGATTTTGTTCACCTACCTTGTTGGGATCATAGACTGTGTTCTGAAGACAGTCCTATAGATAGATGATAGATAGATAGATAGAATTTCAGGCAGTTGCTTACCCTCGGGTTTACAGTGCATACTATGTTTACCTTGAAACCAGCTCTAGGAAACATGCTGATTAATCAAGGTAATTTTTTCTAGATTTACTATTCCACTGTAGCCTAGCTGAATGAATGCTCCTTCACATGTTCCATTCTGGGTTCCAAATGTTTCTGGAAGGCGTCCTTCATAAATATTGTTGAGAACACGGAGATTCTGTGTTGGACATACAGGCCTATCTATTAATATAAGGGGAAGTACTCGCTCTCATTCAGTTTTATAGTGCAAACTACCTTTACCTGGGAAAAAGCTCTAGGATACATGCTGAGAATTCTGGGTAATTACTTCTAGATTTACTCTTGCACATTATCCTTTCTGAATGAACCGTTCTACACATGTTCCATTCCAGGATTCAAATTTGTGAGGAAGGAATTATTGACTTATCTTGTTGGGAACAGAGATTCTGGGTGTTTTTGTTTTTGTTTTTTGACTGGCCTACATATATATAGGCAGGCTCTTGTTCACACTCAGTTTTACAAAGCAAAGTGCCTTTACATTTAAACTGGCAATAGGAAACATGCTGAGAAATCAGAATAATTGTTTTATTGTCAATAGATGCAACTGGTGTTTCAGGTTTTTGTCCCAACCCAGAAAGAATTTAGAGACAAAATGTAGTTGTTATAAAAAGTAAAGTGAGGATTTATTAAAGGATGGAGAGTCTACTCTCATGGGGAGAGTGGGCAGACTCAGGTGAGCAGCTGCCCTGAGTTTCTTTGGCAAGTTAGCTACATAGGGTTTAACAATAAATTTGTGGAATATTCATTGTGAGGGAAGGGTTTGGGGTCATATTCCCTGATTATCAATCCCAACTCCACCTTCCCATAGGGAGGAGGGATATTTGTCCTTATTTAGTCTAGATCGGAAATGTCATGACATCAGTACATGATGGGTACTTCTGATCTGCAAGGGTAATTTTATTGATATGAGGACATAATGAGCAAAAGGTTCCATTTTGACACTAGAAATTCCTGCCTTTTCTCAACTTTCTTTGTTCTCCAGGCCATTTGTCACCCCAAAAAGCATGATCCCTTATCAGCCCAAAGGTTCCTGCTTTTCTTTCTCTACCCAGGGACCTCTGAATCTTACATGATGTGTGGTTTCCTGCATTTGGCTTGTGCCCCTCCTTTCTGCCCAATTCCTCCCACTTGGTCTGTGTCCCTATTTCTCTGCTTATATCTAGCTATTTGCCTGCTCTAACATTTTCCCCTCAAGGAGTCTGGACCCTTAAAATCTTTTAAGGGGAAAGGGATGATGGTCATTCTTCTGCTAAATGCTTCAAGGTGAACATGGACATAGTCCCTACCTGTGGGTCCAGATCTCCATGCTATCTGTCAGATATAGGGGTCTCAAGATTGTTAGTAGTGGCAGGGATGGAGAGTAGGGAGTAGAAGGAGACAGAGGCCTTGTCCAGTGGATGTTGAAGGCCTTCATCTTCAGGTGGGATGAGTTGGAATCCTTGTCACATCATCATTTGAGGATGAAGTTGTATTCTAGAGGATAGAAATTTTATTAGGTGGTTAAAAATACAAGGGCCAAAGAGAAAGATGAGAAACATGGTTGCTATGGGGCCTAGAAATGGAAGAAGCCAGCTATATCCTGGAAACCATTCCTTAAGTGTCTCAGTCCATTCCTGTTTTCCTTTGTTGTACCTGTGGATCCAGGGAGCCTGTTCATAAATAATGTTTACTTCTACTTCTCCTGAGACATTAATATGTGTGCAGCATGTTTTGTTTATGACTGCACAAACCCGTCTTTTGCTTGCTAGTAGATAGTCTAGGGTTCAGCAATTGTCAAAGACCACCCGTGCCAGAGAATCAAGGGACTTTTGTAAGAGTGTTAGAATGTCTCCAGTTTTCTTTAGCGTATTATCCAGGGAAGAGGTTAGGTCTCTCAAGGTTGTCTTATGATAGGTAAATCCTCCCCAAGGGCAGCTGCAGCTGCCTTCCCTATAATTCCCACTAGTTGCAGGCCAAAGGCCCTTTTTTTGTCTCACATGAGTCATATTGAGGACAGTTATTTGGGCTGGAACCATGATTCCCAAGGTGTAGCCCTCATAGTGAAGTGTGTTGTCTAGATGTCAGAGAGCAATGGCTTTGGTCACTGTGAGGTAGTTATCTGTGGTCCCACATAGCCATAATAATCCAGGTGGTACTGGTAAAACTGTGTGTTTGGTTTGGTTATACAGCTGGAGAAATTTTATGGGATGTGGGAGACAGTTGAGGAGGGATCCCATCTGTATTTCGAATTTTGTTTTTTGGTTTGAAGTATCCAGGAGGGGTCCATAGTCAGGGAGGGTCATAGTAAGGAGATATCTGATATAATAACTAACCCAATAAGTTTTGTTGGCATTAGCTTATGAATTCTCATAACATACATGTGTGTTGTTAGGAGTGTGGTATGATTTGTTAAGAGGCTGGCCCACTATATCACTCCAATTTATAGGCTTAAAGATATTTAGGGAAGGCTTATGTTTTTGTTAGAGAGAGCTTCAAGGACTGAAAATGGGTCTGAATGGGTCTATGTTTCCTCTGTGGATATCATTGTAACAAGGGGTACATCCTAGAACTTGATTGCAGATAAGGGAGGTATTAGTGATGTTTATAGCCTTTGAGTAGGGATGTGTGATGTGGTAACAAAAAGGAGGGGGCCTCTCACATGTAATGATTAAAGAGAAATTATTTTTCACAGTGTCTGCACCAAACTACATTCCCACCAGTAGTGCAGGAGGGTTCCCTTTTCTCCACAGCCTCCCCAGCATTTGTCATTTGTGGATTTTTGAATGGTGGCCATTCTGACTGGTGTGAGGTGATACCTCATTGTACTTTTGACTTGCATTTCTCTGATAATTAGTGATATTGAGCATTTTTTCATGTGTCTATTGATCATTTTTATGTCTCCCTTGGAGAATTGATTGTTTAGGTCTTCTGCCCATTTTTGGATTGTTTGTTTCTTTTTTTCTTATTAAGTCATATGAAATGCATATATTTTCTGGAGATCAAGCCTTTGTCAGTTTCATTTGCAAAAATTTTCTCCCATTCCGTAGGTTGTCTTTTTGCTTAACTTATGGTTTCCTTTGTTGTGCAGAAGCTTGAAAACAGTATGGAGATTTCTCAAAAGACTAGGAATAGACTTAATATATGACCCAAGAATCCCACTCCTGGGAATATATCTAGAAGGAATCCTACTCCAAAATGACACCAGCACCCCAATATTCATAGCAGCACTATTTACAATAGCCATTGTTATGCTCTGGGCAGCATTATTGTCTGTTCCTTAATCCACAAACCATTAGGGCCCTTTTGGTATCCTCTATTTTTAGCCTATTTTATTTCCTTGTCCATATACTGAGGTGGTGAAAGTGGGCTGGGGGTTGGTATATGAGGGAGCAAGGCAGCTTGAGTTAAAGGGGTTTTAAGAGCTGCCTTTCTTACTCGTCTGCCAGGTTATTTCCTCTTACTATATCTGAGTTTCCCTTTTGATGTCCCTTTCAGTGGGCCACTAACTCTTCTTCAGGGTCTTATATTGTATCTAGGAGCTCTAAGATCTCCTGGAAGTGCTGGATTGGGGAACCCCATGCAGTCAGGAGTCCCCTATGTTTCCAAATGGCAGCATGAGCATGTAACATCAAAAATGCATATTTAGAATCTGTATAGATATTGATCCTCTTTTCTTTTTCTAGAGCTCGAGCTAGGGCTATAAGCACAGCTTTTTGTCCTGAGGTCTGAGGTGGCAGAGCATCTGCCTCTATGATTTTATGTAAGTCCACTATGGCATACCCTGCTTTTTGGACACAATCATGTATGTAGCTACTTCCATCAGTAAACCAGACATCATGGGGTCCTCAAGGGGCTGATCCCTAAGGTATGGTATGATAGTATATACCTACTCAATGGTCTCATTACAAGAGTGAGCCAGTTTCTCTGAGCTTTCTATTGGCATAAGTGTGGCTGAATTTAAGGTCTGACATACTTTAAGAGTTATTCAGAGAGTCAAGAAGGGCCTGATATTTTTTGAGGAGTCCCCCAGTCAGCCATTGATGCCCTTTAATTTCTAATACTCCCTGTACCTGATATGGGGTTAGTACTCCCATGGTGAGTTTTGTGGCCTTTTCAACTAGCAGGACTGTGGCTACTACAGCTCTCACAGCCTGGCCATTCTGAGACCAATGGGTCCAACTGCATGGAAAGATATGCCACTGGCCTAGGAATTGTCCCTACTTTTGGATGAGAACTCCCAGGGTTATTCCCTGTCTTTCTGAGGTAAACAGAGTAAAAGGCTTGTTTAGATCTGGTATCCCCAGGGCTGGGGCGCTAGTCAGGGCAGACTTAATCTGATCAAATGTTCTTTGTAAATTTCCAGTCCATTCTAGAGGCTCCATGTCTGGTCCCTTTAAGTCTTCATATAATGGTTTTGCCATGAGATCAAATCCTGGGATCCAAATCCTACAAAACCCAGCCATTCCTAAGAAGGTTCTAAGCTGTTGTGTGTGTGTGTGTGTGTGTGTGGTGATTATAAGTGGAGGATTGCTTCTTTGTGCTGGGTTGTAAGGGCACACCTTCCTGGGTTTAAAACATGCCTCAGATAGATAACCTTCTGGGAGGAAATTTGCGCTTTTTGTGGGGCTACTTTATATCCCCTGTAACCTAGGAAGTTGAGGACCTGTACAGTGTTTTGGTTTGAAGCTTCCTTTGAGGGTCTACAGATAAGAAGGTCATCTACATATTGTAATAATGCCCCCATCTCCAATTTGAGTTCCCTTAGTTCCTTTGCTAAAGCATTGTCAAACAGGTGTGGGCTAACCTGGAATCCCTGAGCAAGGACAGTCCAGGCATATTGTTGGGTTCCATTAGAGTTTGGATCAATTCACTCAAAAGCAAAATGGTATTGGAAATCAGAGTGAATGGGTATGCAAAAGAAGGCATCTTTAAGATCTAGGACTGTAAACCAGACTGTGTCCTCAGGGATCTGAATGAGGATTGAGTATGGGTTGGGAACAATTGTATGGAGAGGAATTATGGCTTCATTTATGATTTGAAGATCTTGGACCATTCTGTATTCCCCATTTGGCTTGAGGACAGGTAGGACTGGAGTATTACAGGGGGATTGGCATGGCACCAAAAGCCCATATTTAATGAATTTTGAGATTAGAGGTTAGAGGTCTAATCAAGCCTCTGGTTTTATGTGATATTGGCACCTGGAAGGGAAGTTTTTAGTTTCCTTTAAAGTGATTTTTACAGGAGTGACAAACTTTGCTTTTCCTGGGATTCCCTGATCCCAGCTCTGTGGATATACAAGTTTTGTTTTTGTTTTTGCTTTTGTTTTTGTTTTAATTTCTGGGGGAATATTTTTGGCTGGACTGTTTGTATCTTGTATAATATATAATCCAACCAAAAATAATCCCTGCTTTTGGTTTTCAGAAAGAGTAAGAGTTGCCCCCAAGGCCGAGAGAAAATCTCTTCCTAATAATGGGCTGGGGAATTCAAACATGTCAAGAAACTTATGAGTTATAAGGGTATTTCCCCAGGTGCAAGTTAGAGGGGTGGTGAAATATCTTACTTTGGCCTTCCTTCTACCCCAACAATAGAGCAGGTTTCAGTGGAAAGTGGTCTAGCATGAGAAGTCAGAGCAGAATAATTGGATCTTGTGTCCACTAGAAATTGAACAAGCTTACCTGCCACATCAATGGTCACCCATTGCTCCTCCTGTGTGATGTTGACTGTCTTCTCATGAGCCTTGGGAGATCCAGGGTCCCGTCAATCAACCACTGCCATGACTGGCATGGGGGATTTTCCCCACTCCCTTCAGAGCTGAGGGCATTCCTTCTTCCAGTGGCCTATCTTTTTACAGAGTGGGCATGGTGTCTCAGGTGGAGGCTGAAACTGGCTTCCTGGGCATTCATTGCTCCAGTGTTCAGGGCTCCCACAGACAAAACAGGCTCCCCTTTCTGGTTGGGGTCTTCTGGGAGTAATTTTGAGGTGGCCAAGAGGTGGGTTGTCTTGTCATGACAGCTGCCAAAAGCTTGGCTTGCTGTTGTTCCCATCTTAAATAATGCTGTTCCTTTTTTTCCTTTTCAGCCAGGTCTGTATTATTAAAGATGCTGAAGGCCATATCAATAAGATGGTTAAGAGGGGCTTGGGGCTACATGGCAAGATTTTGAAGCTTTCTACAGATATCATGGGCTGATTGGCTAACAAAGTGGATTGCAAATACTATGTCCCTCGAAAGTGTTTGGGTCTATATTAGTATATTTTTGAAGGCACCTACCAACCGAGTCTTAAATAGGGCTGGATTTTCATTTTGGCCCTGGGTGATCACATTAACCTTATCATAGTTAACAGGTTTAATTATGTACCATTTCATTTGCTCAATAATTCAAAGGATCATGTGGTCCCTTCTTGTGATGCCAGGATGACCTGGCCAATAATCCCAACTGGGATCAATCAGAGGCACTGCTGTCAAGCCCACAGGGTGTTGCTGAGGCTAGGTGATGTGTAATTCATCAGCATATGTTTGAGCCTGAGCCCAGATATGGTTTTTTTCCTCAGTGGTGCAGCAATGGGAAAGGACAATATTTAGGTACTTTCATGTAAGATCAAAGGAGAAAGTCAGTGCCTGGAATTCTTCGATGAACTGACTGGGGTCTTCTGAGAATCAGCCCAAGTAAGTGTGACACTGGTTGAAGTCAGACAAAGAAAATGGAGTGTGGACTCTGGTAATTCCCTGAGGCCCACCTGCTACTTCCTGGAGGGGGCAAAGAAAGTTTGGCTGCACTTTCGGTATGGAAGGGTAAAGAGGCTTATAAAGTGAAGGAGAGGTTGAAGATGGTGAAAGAGTATCTGGGCTTGTGTCTTCTGTTTGGGGCTTGTGTTCCTCCAGAGTTGTTCTTATAGGGGGCTTCTGTGTAGCCTGAATTGGTCCCAGCTGACAAGGTTCCCTTATACAGGACTTGTAAAGCTCTGGGTTTTCCCTTAAGGCCATAAAGGCCTGAACATAAGGAACTTCCTTCCATTTTCCCTGTATTTTGCAAGCTATGTCTAACTGTAGGATTGTATTATACTTGACATTTTCATTTTCTGGCCAGGCCTCCTTGTCCCCGAGTTTATACTGGGGCCAGGCTGTGTTACAAAAGAAAATGAGCTTTTTCCACTTTAAAGAATCTAGAGAAAATTGGTTCCAGTGACTCAGAATGCACCCAAGGAGTGAGTCCTTGAGAATGGAGGAGGTGTTTCCCATGGATCCTTCAGGAAGAGAATGCTCCTGTAACAGAGGAGCATTAATGTTAGGAGGTTCCCTGGGGACTCCTAAGGCAGGACTGGTTCCAGGTGTTCCTGTGCACCTAGTGCAACCAACCCTGGCCATGTAGGGGTAGCGACCCCCCACATGGCAATCTGACATGATGGTCCCAGCATCCTGGGAACTCACCATGTCCCATCCTGGGTCTGGAGAACACGAGATGGCAGCCTTCCTGAAGGCCCAGTGGGATAACCTCTCTTTTGTGGGTCATGCCCCAGATCTCAGTGCTCCATTCCCCCTTCTCCCTCCCACTGCACTCCATTCAGCAGGTGCAGGACTGCACATGGGGGATGGGGTACAGTGGCATAAGGTGGAAGCATTATCCCTGTACTGAGGAGGAATGGAGGGACTGGGTGGCAAATGCCAAGTGCAATGTCAGAGGGGTGAAGCCAAGAGCATGGCCCTGTCACTGAAGTCCTGTCCCACCTTAAGAGTGAAAGGCAAGGTTGAAGTTGGCCTAGATGCCAGACAAAATAGTGTAACATGGGGGCATCTGTTAGATGCTGGGACCTTGTGCTGTGGTATGATGGCCTGAACCCTACCACATGGTGAGGGATTGTCCCCCCACCAATGTCAGGGACATGGTCTCCCAGTGAGCACTTGTGGCTGGAGGGGGCTCCCAAAGGGAATGCAGCCTCAGCCATTGTATGAGCTCTCTTACAGTTTATTTAAAGCTATATTTATTTTTGAAACCCAGAGGGCAAATATCCTATACATGCTTGGTTCCTTAGCTGCCTGTGAAAGTTGTTGGGAATTTTCCTTAACAAGTCCTATGCTTATGTAACAGTGAGCAATAGAAAACAAACATGGCAGCAAAGTTTGGGAAGTGCTCGATAAAATCCTCCGTCCACCCTCCCTTTTGCAGAGAAAGACCAGAAAGTGTAGCAAGATGGAGGTGGGGAGAGGAGACAAGGATATCCTCAGTGAGGGGGCAGTGCTAATCTCTTAACTTTGTGCCTAGATAATGTGGCATGTAAATTGTTTTGTGGTAGGTGAACAGAACTATCATCTCTTTAGTCCGTGATCCCCTCACCTAAGAGACTGGTTTTAGTGGCAAGTGCCCTAGAGGCCTTTACATGCTCAATCTTTGTGTATATTTTCATGTTAGTGGGTCCAAAAGAAGAGACAGATGATAAGAGAGTAATAGAGACAGAAAGAGTTAGTGCCTCTCATATGCAAGGGAGATGAGAGGACTTAGCTTACCGAATCTGCAATCTCCTGGATGCAGCACCAAAGATGTTGTCGATAAATGCAACTGGTGTTCCAGGTTCTTGTCCTGTCCCAGAAATAATTCAGAGACAAGATTTAATGGTTAAAAAAAGATAAAGTGAGGATTTGTTAAAGGATGGATCGTATACTCTTAAGGGGAGAGCGGACAGGATCAGGTGAGTGGCTGCCCTGAGTTTCTTTGGCAAGTTAGCTACATTGGGTGTAAAAATGAATGGGCAGAATATTCATTGGGAAGGGAAGGGTTTGGGGTCATATTCCCTGGTTATCATCCCAACTCCACCTTTACAAAGGGAGGAGGGATTTTTGTCCTTATTTAGTCTATATCAGAAGTGCCATGACGTTGATGCATGATGGGTACTTCTGATCTGCAAGGCTAATTTTATTGAAATGAGGGAATAATGAACAAAAGGTTACATTTGGACACTAGAAATTCATGATTTTCTCAACTTTCCTTTTTCTTCTCCAGGCCACTTGTCACCCCAAACATCATAATCCCTTATCAGCCCAAAGTTTCTTGTTTTTATTTCTCTGCCCAGGGACCCCTGCTGCTTACATGATGTGTGGTTTCCTGCATTTGGCTTGTGACCCTGCATTCTGCCCAATTCCTGCCATTTGAACTGTGTCCCTTCTTCTCTGCTCATATCTCGCTATTTGCCTGCTCTAACAGTTTCTACTTGTACACTTTGACATTTGCCTAGCTGAAAGAACCCTTCTACACATGTTCCATTCTGTGATCCGAATGTGTGTGGAAGGCGTCCTTCACGTACATTGTTGGGAACATAGAGTTTCTTTCTTGGAAAGACAGTCCTAACTATATATATATGGGAGGCACTCGCTTACACTGTTTTACAGCACAAATTATACTTCCCTTGAAACCAGCTCTGGGAAACATGCTGAAAATTCAGGTTAAGTGTTTCTAGATTTACCTTTCAACTTTAGCCTAGCTGAATGGTTGCTTCTACACATGTTCAATTCTGGGATTCATATGTGCGTTCAAGGCTTCCTCACCTACCTTGTTGGGATCACAGAGTTTCTGTGTTGGACTGACAGCACTACATATATAAAAAAGGGGGAGGCACTGGCTCACACTCTGTTATACAGTACTGTCTGTCTTTTCCTTCAAAACGGCTGTAAGAAACATGCTGGGCAATTAAGGTAATTTTTTCTAGATTTACCCTTTCAATTTATCCTTGCTGAACAAACGCTTCTACACGTGCTCCATTCTGGGATCCAAATATGTGTGGAAAGTTCCTTATCCTAACCTTTTGGGAACACAGATTTTCTGGGTTGGGCCAACAGGCCTACCTGTAAATATAATGGGAAACATTTGCTTAGCATAGGTTTTACAGCATAAACTGACTTTAACTTGAAACTGGTTCAACAGAACATCCTGAGAATTCAGAATAAAGTTTCTACATTTACCCTTCCACTATAGACTAGCTGAATGAACTCTTCTACACATGTTCCATTCTGGGATATTAATGTGCATAGGGAGCTTCCTTCAACAATCTTGCTTGCAACACAGAATTTCTGTTTGGGACAGACAGATCTACCTATAAATATAAGGGGAAGCATCACTCACACTAAGTTTTACAGCACAAACTATCTTTACCTTGAAACCAGCACTTGGAAACATGTTTAGAATTCAAGGTAAGTGTTTCTAGATTTAAACTTCCACTTTTCCCAAGTTGAATGCACAATTCTACACATGTTTCTTTCTAGGATCCTAATGTGTCTTGAAGGTGTCCTTCACCTATCTTGTTGGGAACACATAATTTCTCTATTGTGCAGACAGGCCTACCTATATATATAAAGTGGAGGCACCCTCTCACACTCTGCTTTACAGAACAAATTGTCTTTAATTTGAAACTGACTCTAGGAAACAAGCTGAGAATTTAGGGTAAGGGTATCTAGATTTAAACATCCTCTTTAGCCTAGATGAATGAACACTTATACAAACATTCCATTCTTGGATCCGAATGTGTGAGCAAGGTGAACTCACCTACCTTATTGAAATCACAGAGTTTCTGTGCTTGTCATACAGGCCTATATATATATATATATATATATATATATATATATATATATATATCACAATCGAGGTCCTCCCCATATATATATATATATCAAACTCGGTTTTACAGTGCAAACTACATTTAACTTGAATCCATCCCTAGGAAACCTGATGAGAAATCATGGTAAGTGTTTTTATGTATTTCCTTCCACTTTGGCTTACCTGAATTATTGCTACTACACATATTCCATTCTGGGATTCAAATCTGTGTGGGAGGCGTCCTTAATCTACCTTGTTGGGTACACATAGTTTCTGTGTATGACAAAAAAGGCTACCTATATATAAAGGAAGGCATTCGTCCAAACTCGGTTTTACAGAGAAATCTGCCTTTAACTTGAAATCAGTTCTAGGAAACATGCTAAGTTACCCGGATAAGATTTCTAGAGATTTCCTTCCACTTTAGCCTAGCTGAATTTACCCTTCTGCACATGTTCCATTCTGGGATGAAAATGTGTGGTAGGAGTCCTTCACATAACTTGTGGGGAACACAGTTTCTATTTCTGGGAGTCAAGGCCTACCTATATATATAATGGAAGGTATTTGCCTGAACTCCATTTTACAGTGCAAACGGCATTTAACTTCAAACCAGCTCTAGGTAAAATGCTGAGAATTCAGGGTAAGTTATTCTAGAGATTCCCTTCCACTTTATCCTAGCTGAATGAATGCTTCTACAAATGTTCCATACTGGCATACAAATGTGTGTAGAAGGTATCTTTTACCTACATTGTTGGGAACACAGACTTTCTGTTTTGGGGAGACAAGCCTATCTTTGAATATTAGGGATGTCATTGGTTCAAATTTGGTTTTATAGTCCTAACTGCCTTTACCGTGAATCCAGCTCTAGGAAACATACTGAGAATTCAGGGTAAGTTTCTCTAGAGATACCCTTCTACTTTAACCTAGCTGAATTAACGCTTCTACATATGTTCAATTCTGGTATACAAATGTTTGTTGAAGGTATCCTTGAACTCCATTGTTGGGAACACAGAGTTTCTGTTTTGGGGGGACTAGCCTACCCATATATATAAGAGGAGATGATATTCTCTCAAACTACATTCTATAGCACAGATTGTCTTTAAATTGAAACTGGCTCTGGGAAACAGGATTAGAAATGAGAGTAATTGTTTCTAAAAATTCCTTTCATATTTAGTTAATCTGAATGAACGCTTAAACACATGTTCCCTTCAGAGATCTGAATGTATGTGAAAGGAATCCTTCACCTACCTTGTTTGGAGCACAGAGTTTCCGTGTCTGGCAAAAAAAACCTACCTGTATATAAGGGAAGGCATTCACCCCAACTCAGTTTTACAGAGCAAACTGCGTTTAACTTGAAACTGTCTCCAAGAAACTTGCTGAGAAATGGGGGTAATTGTTTCTAGAGATTCCATTCCACTTTAGGCTAGCTTAATGAACGCTGCTACGCATGTTCCCTTCTGGGATCTGGCTGTGTGGAAGGCTTACTTCTACTAAATTGTTGGGAACACAGAATTTCTGACTTTGGCAAAAAAAAAACTATCTATATATATGAGGGAAGGTGTTCCCCAAAACTTGGTTTTACAGAGCAAACTTCCTTTAAGTTGAAGCTGTCTCTACGAAACATGGTGAGAAATCAGGATAAGTGTTTCTAGAATTTCCATTCCAATTTAGCCTAGCTGAATAAACGCTTCTGCACATTTTCTATTCTGAGATCTGAATGTATGTGGAAGGCATACTTCACATATCTTGTTGGGAACACAGAATTTCTGTGTTTGGGAGACATCCTACCTATTTATATAAGAGGAAGCATTCACTCCAACTACACTTTACAGCACAAACTGCCTTTAACTTGAACCTGGCTCTAGAAAACATGCTGAGAAATGGCAGTAAGTTTTTCTAAGTATTCCCTTCCATTTTAGCTTAGTTGAATGAATGCTTCTACACATGTTCCATTTGGGATTCACATCTATTTGGAAGGCATGCTTCACCTACCTTGTTGGGAACAGAGTTTCTGTGTGTGTAAGACAAGCCTATCTATATATATAAGGGAAGGATCATGGTAATTGTTTCTGGAGATTCCCTTCCAGTGTAGCCTAGCTGAAAGAACACTTATACACATGTTCCATTATAGTATCCAAATGTTTGTGGAGGTTGTCCTTTAACTAAATTGTTGGAAACACAGGGTTTCAGTGTGTGTGAAACAAACCTATTTATATATATAAGGGAAGACATTCAACAAACTCGGTTTTACAGTTAAAACTGTCTTTAATTTGAAAAAAGTCCTGGGAACCAGGCTGGAAATTCAGGGTAAATGCTTCTAGAGATTCTCTTTCAGTTTATCCTAACTGAAGGAACACTTCTACACATGTTGCATTCTGGGACTCTAATGTGTGTGAAAGGCTTCCATCACCTAAATTGTTGGGAACACAGAATTTCTGTGTTTGGGGAAAAGCCTACTTATTTATATAAGGGAAGGTATATGCCAAAACTTGGTTTTATAGTGCAAACTTCCTTTAAGTTGAAACTGGCTCTAGGAAATATGCCAAGCAATCAGGTAAGTGTTTCTAGAGTTTACATTACAATTTAGTCTACCTGAATGAACGCTTCTTCACATGTTCCCTTCTGGGTTCCGAACTTGTGTGGAAGGCTTCCTTCTACCTTGTTGGGTACACAGAGATTCTGTGTTTGGCAGACAAACCTAACTTTATATAAATGAAAGCATTCACCCAAATTCAGTTTTACAATGCAAACTGCTGTAAGCTTGAAACCAGATCTGGAAAACATGCTGGCACAATGGTGTTTCTAGATAATCATTTCCAATTTAGCCAAATGAATGAATGTTTTGACACATGTTCCATCTGAGATCCAAATGTGTGTGGAAGGCATCCTTCAAATACGCTGTTGGGAACACTGAATTTCTGTATTTAGGAGGCAAACCTATGTATAAATACAAGAGGAGGCATTGGATCAAACTCGGTTTTACAGCATAATCTACATTTAAGTTGAATTGGTCACTTGGAAACATGATGAGAAATCATGATGTTTCTATGGATTCCCATCCAATTTAGCCTACCTGAATGACTGCTTCTACACATATTCCCTTCTGGGATCCGAATGTGTGTAGAAGGCATCCTTAATCTACCTTGTTGGGTACACATAATTTCTGTGTTTGACCTAGAATCATAACTATATATAAGGGATTGCATTCACTCTAACTCGATTATACAGAGCAAATTGCTTTAATTTGAAACCAGCTTTAAGAAACATGTTGAGAAATCTGGATAACTGTTTCTAGAGATTCCCTTCCAATATAGCCTATTTGAATGTACACTTCTAAACATGTTCCATTCTGAAATCCAACTGTATATGGTAGACGTCCTTCACTTACCTTGCTGTGAACACAGAGTTTCCATTTCAGGGAGTCAAGTCTACCTCTATATATGAGGGGAGGCATTTGCCCAAATGCAGTTTTATATTGCAAACTGCCTTTAACTTGGAACTGTCATCAAGAATATTACTGAGAAATGTGGGTACTTGTTTCTAGAGGTTCCATTCCTCTTTAACCTAGCTGAATAAACTCTTCTACACATGATCCCTTCTGGGATCCGAATGTAACTGCATTTTATTTGAAACCAGCTTTAGGAAACTTACTGAGAAACGTGCAGAAGTGTTTTTAGAGATTCCCTTCCACTTGTGGCTAGCTGAATGAATGCTTCTACACGTTTTCCATTCTGTGATCTGAATGTGTGTGGTAGGCGTCCTTCAACAACCTTGTTGTGAACACAGACTTTCTGTGTTTTGCAGAAAAGCCACCCTATATATATATACGTAAGTGGTGTCATTAATTCAAACTTGATTTTGCAACACAAGCTTCCTTTAATTTGAATCCAGCTATAGGAAACTTGATGAGAATTCAGGGTAAGTTTTCCTAGATATTTCCTTCCACTTTAGTCTAGTTGATTAAATGCTTCTGCACATATCCATTCTAGGATTTTAATATGTGTGGAAGGAATCCTTCACCCACCTTGTGGAAACACAGAGTTTTTGTGATTGGTAGACAAGCCTATTTATAAATATAAGAGGAGACATTCACTCAAATTGGGTTTTACAACCCAAAATATCTTTAACTTGAAACCAGCTCTAGGAATCATTTTGAATAATCAAGGTAAATTTGTCTAGTGATTCTCTTTCACTTTCACCTAGCTGTATGAACATTTCTACACATGTTCCATTCTGAGATCTGAATGTGTGTGGAAGGCTACCTTCACCTAAGGAAGGAACACAGAGTTTCTGTGTTTCGGAAAGCCTACCTATATATATATATATATATATATATATATATATATATATATAAAGGAAAGCTTTTGTCAATAATCAGCTTTACATTACAAACTACCTTTAAGTTGAAATCAACTCTAGGAAACATGTTGAGCAATCAGGGTATTTCTAGAGTATCGATTCCATTTAGCCTAGCTGAATGAACGCTTCTGCACATGTTCCTTTCTGGGATACAAATGTGTGTGGAAGGCATCCTTCAACTCCCTTGTTATAAAAACAAAGTTTCTGTGTTTGGCTGACAAGCCTACAAATATATAAGGGACAGCATTGCCCCAAACTCGGTTTTAGAGTGCATACTGCTTTTAACTTGAAACTGACATTTGGAAACATGCCAAGAAATAAGGATGATGGTTTCTAGAGATTCCTTTCCATTTTAGACTACCTGAATGACCACCTCTACACATGGTATATTCTGGGATATGAATATATGTGAAAGGCTTCCTTCATCTACCTTGTCAAGAACACAGAATTTCTGTTTGGTAATCTAGCCAACCTATACATAAGGTAAGGCAGTGGCCCAAACCCGGTTTTACAGTGCAAGCTACCTATAACTTGAAAACAGCTATTGGAAACATGCTGAGAAATGGATTTAAGTCTTTTTAGAGATACCTACCCACTTATGCCTAGCTGAATGATCACATCTACACTTATTCCCTTCTGGATCCAAATATGTGTGGACGGCTTCTTTCATCTGCCTTGTTGATAACACAGAGATTCTGTGTTTGGCAGACATTC